>NW_027420941.1:0-116571 GCF_009905375.1 Apium graveolens | reverse complement strand
AAAAAGCGTGGTTCGAAGAAAATGTAGAGTTTTCCAAGAATGCTATAGACATAGGCATTTTCATCAGTATTTCACAATGACATATCAGTATTTCGCAAAAGATCCCATGCTTCTTTTTGATGTTTTTGCTCCCATAATACGGGGAAAGATTGCTTTGCTAACTCCTTGTTGAACAATGTTTTCATCTTGGATGCTCCAGAAATCATAGCTTCATCATTGATAATTGGAATATGTTTTGTGCATAGTTGAATAATGCTTCATTAGAAGCTGTCATTGTATATAATGAAGGGTTTATGAATTTTAATTATTTGGGTCTGGATTAATGTTTTGGCTCTAATACCAAATTTGTTGGAATCAGTATTGACAAGAAGGCAGAATGCTTTAATTATATATTATCACTTGTTCACTTTAATAAGTTCATATAGCAAGACTTAAGAAGACTATTAGTTTACATCATTAATATGGTTCATGAATAAGATCAGGAAACTTTTCATTGCTTATACTGATTACTTGAATCTGTGCTTGCATTACTTCTGACTAGAATCTTCTATACTCTACCAGATAATTTATAAGAATTAGAAATTAGATTACTTTTAACAAAGGATACCTGCCTTCGTAAAATTAGGATATTGCAATTCCCAAGGCTAATTTTGTGTGTTCCGACAACATATAGAGAACATACATTCATACATTTCTACCACATTTTGACATCATTTCACTACTTAACACAAAAATTACTAATATTTATATAGATTCATACATTTATAAATATGAATGTTGTGAATGCAATAAATAAGGAACTTAATAGTCCATACGCAACTCACCTCAACTTTGCAAAGAAAGCTCAAAGAAATTTCCTTCGAATGTGGACTAGATTTCTTGAGGGATACTGGCTTCAGTGGAGAACCATGTAATGGCCAGCTTTGATGTACTTTTATGAAAGCATCACCTCTGCCAACCATGAGCCACTATGAAATCTTCGTGTACTTTTTGTGTTGTGGTTCATGTAACTTTCCATAAAATATATATAAATAAAAATATTTAATTACCAAACTTTTCGATTAAAGTTTTACTAGTTGAGTCTCAAGTGATTAAAGTTATAATGAGTCAAGTGTAGTCAAATTTTGTTGAACTCAAATTTGAAACTATTTTCTATTTTGTTTTATTAAAACTTCTATACCCAATATGTATTTATAAAATTTTGAAATATTTATTTAATTAATTAACTCTTCGTGTATTTTCGTTTCATGTCATGTACCCAAAAGTAAACCGAAAACCTAAACTGAATTTAAGGGTGTATTTTCGTGTTCGTATACCAAAAAGGTGAACACAAATACAAAATTATCGTGTCAATTGTACGAAATTGTCGGCTCTATTGTAAATCAACCTTAATCATATTTCTCATTGAGAAATTTTTAACCAAAATGAGCAACATCATTTCATTGGAACTTATATACGCTCTAGACCAACATCATTGCATAATGCTTTGCATCAGTGAAAATTGTTGCTTCTATCATTCATGTCTTATCTACAAACTAAAAACAAGCCAAGCTTTGCAAGATCTTTAGCTTATATATAGCTAAAGATAATAAGCAGGTCATATATAGCTTATACTGATAATTAATCAGCTAATTCCAATAAACATTATAAAGAATGCTCAGATGAGACTTCATGTGATTCTTTAAAACTGTATGATCACATGGTAATTTTATATAAATTTACGACGGAATATTTGCGACGGAAAAAATCGGATCGTCAAATTTACGACGGAAATTAAACTTCGTCGTAAGTTATCAAAGAGGAAAATTTAAATTTTTCCCAAAAATTTTGGTGGGAAAATAAAAATCATTTGAAGTTGAGACGATGTGAACATTTCGTCTTAAGTTAAATAATTTTGTGACAGATTCCGTCGTAAATTAGCACATGATTTTTGATAATTTCAATTTTTAAAAAATATTATTTCATGATTCAACTATATTAATGCCAACATTTATTTGTTTGGGTGACATTTCAAGAATTTCAGAAAAAAATAAATATTTTGATAAATATTGTCATCCATACGGTTGGATATATGATAAATATTTTTAAAATAATCGAAACACAAATTAAGAACTAAACACTAGTTAATTGTACTAATCGAACTAATACTTGACTATTAAAATGACAAACCAAATAAATTTATTTTGATATGAAATTTTGGTTATATCACTAATATATATCTATTTACATTCATATGGTTGGATCGTTGAAAAATATTAGTAAAATAATCGAAACACCAATTTAGGATTAAACACTAGTTAGTTGTCCTAGTCAAACTGACGTTTGACTGTTAAAATGGCAAACCAAATAAAATTATTTTGATATAAAATTTTGGTTATATCACTAATATATATATCTATTGACATCCATATGGTTGGATCGTTGAAAAATATTTTTTAAAATAATCGAAACACTAATTCAAGATTCAACACTAGTTAGTTGTATTAGTCAAACTCATGCTTGACTGTTAAATTGTCAAACCAAATAAAATTATTTTGATATGAAATTTTGGTTATATCATTTATATATATATCTATTGACATCCATACGGTTGGATGGTTGAAAAATATTTTTAAAATAATCGAAACACTAATTCAAGATTCAACACTAGTTAGCTGTACTAGTCAAACTGATGCTTGACTGTTAAAATGTCAAACCAAATAAAATTATTTTGATATGAAATTTTGGGTACATCACTAATATATATATATATATATATATATCTATTGACATCCATACAGTTGGATTATTGAAAAATATTTTTAAAATAATCGTAACACTAATTCAGGATTCAACACTAGTTAGCTGTACTAGTCGAACTGATGCTTGACTGTTAAAATGGCAAACCAAATAAAATTATTTTGATATAAAATTTTGGTTATATCACTAATATATTTATCTATTGACATCCATACGGTTGGATTATTGAAAAATATTTTTAAAATAATCGTAACACTAATTCAGGATTCAACACTAGTTAGTTGTACTAGTCAAACTGATGCTTGATTGTTAAAATGTCAAACCAAATAAAATTATTTTGATATGAAATTTTGGGTACATCACTAATATATATATCTATTGACATCCATACGGTTGGATTATTGAAAAATATTTTTAAAATAATCGTAACACTAATTCAGGATTCAACACTAGTTAGCTGTACTAGTCGAACTGATGCTTGACTGTTAAAATGGCAAACCAAATAAAATTATTTTGATATAAAATAAGTTAATGTAGGTGACATTAATACAAACACGTATTTAGAAAGTACACAAGTGAAATATAGACATTTTGGACATCGTTTCTCAATGATATAGAAGAAAACTTAATACAAAATTAATAACATCATAAGTTATATTCTAATTAATGATTATATGATTTCTAAGTTCTCCTCTAAAATGATTTTTCCATGGCCTCCAACCTTAATTACCTATTATATTATAATCACAAAATATGCTCAAAAGATTATATAATTCATTTATATTCTTTTTTGCCCTTTTTTATTAAAAGCATTTACTTATAACCTATTGTTTCTCTTTTTGTTTTAATTAAAAGTATTATTAGTGACTACATATTGTTTTTTATTACATTTGAACATAGTTGTGGATTAGTTTTTTGTTTTTTGAAGTTCGCTTCTTCCAGTTTTTCCATCATCCAAGTCATGTTCTGCATTCTTGTTAAACTGCGCTTCTAATTTACTCTCACGATTATTTACCTTTGTACCTAATTCTTGCACATGTTGTTTAGTAGAAACCTTAGTTGACATGGAAACCAATTAAGTACCTTTCCACTAGCCAGTTTGGTGTGTGGCTCTTTCCATCAAAATCGACTGCATTTGTCCATCTCTGATTGTAGCTTTTTCAACGTTGCAGCCATCTCCTCGTTGTTGGAAGCGTTGTCTTCTGTGTTTTTCGAGTTTCGTGGTGGTTCACTGGTGGACATGATGTAGGTGTGTAGAAATCCTTAGCAATTTTCCACAGACGGCGCCAATTGTTTTTACCAAATTTATGTGTGTTAATGCTAAAAATATATTTATAAGTTTTTAATGAAAGAACTAGGATTATAACGTAATGAAAATAGCAAGTAAAAAACACGGATTTGGTGACGCGGAAAATCCTGTAAAGGATAAAAACCGGGGTAAAGATACACTTCTTGACAATCTCATCTAATCTCATCTAGCTTTTTTCTTTTCTTGTCAGGAATATGTGCATATGCAATGCAACCGAAAATTCTTAGATTTCCAACCAAGCGCTTTGCCAATCGCCGACCTTGTTGGAAGATAAAGATACTTTGGTGCCATTTTTTGTGATACATTGCTCCGCTTGCTTTTTTGTGGGATACTTATACATGTTTGATATTTAATTACAGGTTTTGCTTCTGTTCTTTGTGTCTATTCATTGCAAAACTTCTCTCTTTGTATTTATCATGTGAGAGACAGACAGCTAGACCTTCTCCTTTTCGATTTAAATTCCAATTATTCTCTTGCACTTGTCCTTTTGTAATGTACCTTATAAAGTTCTCATTTTTGGTTTAAAAATCTAATAACCTAAGAGATTCTCATGCTTTTGGATTACTCATCTGATGAGCCTAGAGAACTGCTCCTGAATTCGCATCTGATGAACCTTTGGAACTTCTTCTCTTCAATTCATCATGTGGGCCCGTGGAGCCATGTTCCCCAGTCGTCTGGATATGCTAATCAGGAGCTTATTCTCATTCATCCTCAAGACACCTGCAATAGTGATCCTCGCTCCTCCGACATTATTAAACTTGAGCTCTGAATTATGCTGCTGGTTAAATTGGCTTGGGAGGTTAAAGGAATTTCCATAATGTTGTTCACAGAGGTCAAATGGTTCACGGCTACTGGCAACATCTGAAAATTCAGAATAGTTGCAACACTAATGGAATTGTTTTGATAATATTAATAATTTAACACCCATAATGCACAGCAGGTCCAGGGTCCATCACCCATGCTGGAAAGCAAACATTTGCAGTAATGATACAGTTGGAACTTAAACCGCGTACTTCTGAACTGCAGTTGAGAGTCTCGAGGCACACGGATGTGAGTATAAAGTTGAAGTTGACCCCAAACAAGTAGAGAAATAATCAAGGAACAATACTTTTATTAAAATGAAAAATAAAAAAAATAATCAAGTAGAGAAATAACTGTTCCAGGTATAACTGGAACAGTTATAACCTAATCAAGGAACAATACTTTAACAAAAATAAAAAATATTTTAAAAACCCATGTTTAATTAAATCCTCGTGAATGATATAATTAATAAACCTGACAATCAAGCAACAATACTTTTATTAAAACAAAAAATATTAAAAAACATATAAACTTTGCACATATTATTCCTTCATAAATGAAAAGGATATAAGATGAAAACAATTTGAAGTGGTCGAAACAATACCTCAACCCTTAATTTTCTCCAGATGAGACTTACCTTTGGTGTTGGTGTCTCTTAACATATTAACCACCACAACCATGAACATTTGGCAAACCAAGTCATTGCAAGAACATACAAGAACTAATATGCCAATATATGGAATTTGTGAAATAAAGGATGTAATGAGATTAAATATTTCTTTATTACACAAGAGAATTTATTTGAATTTTAATTGGAAAGGCAAAACGTCATAGGATCCACGCCCAAAGCACTTCCATCAACTGAAAAAGGTGAAAGAGAGGTAGATAACTGAGAGGGTTAGAGAAACCATATGGTTTGTTGCGCCACTAAGTACAAAATGAAAGAAACAAAGTTCAGAGACATCAAAATGAAGTATAATATCATTTAGCCAAGAACTATTTGAAAATTGGAAAATCGGTGAGGGCAATTTTTCAAGAATTTCAAAGTTTATGATGTCTAATTTATTAGATCCCATCTTTCCCTTGATTAAGTCATTTAACATGTGGATCAACTTATATATTACGTCATTTTAACAAACCCCTCATATTTAGATGAGCTATCAATATAAGAAAAACAGGTAAATACGACCGGCCAAAAGTCCTCGCATTTACCTAAATATGTCAGGACACGGTGGTATCTTTTAGTTTTTGGATCGGTCATAATACGGGAGGAATATTTAGTAAGTCGGTCATTTTTAAAGTAAATTGGACCAGCTAATTTTTACCATTTAAAAAAAACCGCTTAAATTCAACTGGCCAAATTTGACCAAGGTAGTCGAATTTGTCTTTTCACCAAAAAATTGAAAATCCCGCCCAAACTATTAAATATTTTGAATAAATTTAAAATGTCTGCCTAAAATTAAATTGACCGTATATGGTCAAAGATGCGAATCTAAATTCCACCACCTTCGGTTGAATTAATAAACACCAGTTTTAAGAGACAAATCTCTCGCTGGAAATTGGAAAATTTCCAGATTCCGGTGAGTTTACCCAGGTCCAGTCATATTTCAGCAGCTTTAATTTCTCCAAAAAGGCTCAGTTTTCAGTCCAATTTTCCAACTTAATACACTCAAAATTGACCCAACAATCTCATATTCATATCCAAACTTACAAATAACTAGCATTTAACCGATTCCGGCCAAAATCAATTGAACGTTTGTAAAGAAAAAAACAACATTAACAAAAAATTCACCAAACTAAAAAAACCTTAATATAAACAATTTCCCCACCACATACCAAGCATGTAAATGGAGCAACACAGTCAATCATAAATCATGAAAAAATTATCTACACGCTCATGTTCAATGATCTATCGATTCGTAACTTCAAAACACATCAATAAACAACCTAAAGTAAAAAGTCTAATTCGAATTAAAATCAAGAAAATGGAAATTTTTGAAAAATTATCTACCTAGCTCTCTACCGAATTATTACCTTCAGGAGGGAGAGTAAGATGGTGGGAGGGACACAAATAGAAACAGAGGGGAAGAGAGAAAAAGAGAAGGGGTGGGTTACGTGAGTGAAAGGAGGGCTTGGGGTTAAAAATTTTATTTAATCATTTTTTTTACTTATAATTTGGTTTTATTAAATTTAAATTCAACCGTTGGATGAGTGTTTTAGGGGTTAAATTTGGTGTGTTAGATCTAATGCAAGGGGACTATTGAAGTGGCACTAAATTCAAGTGTAACCGGTCGAATTTAGGAGTTTCGATTAATATTTTTCTTATGCTTTCTTATAATTTCTAGGAAATTAAAATTGTAATTAATTAACTTTTTTCTTACAAATATTATAATATTAAAAATATAATAAATTATATTAACAAATTGTAATTTT
Organism: Apium graveolens; assembly: GCF_009905375.1. Classification (NCBI taxonomy): domain Eukaryota; kingdom Viridiplantae; phylum Streptophyta; class Magnoliopsida; order Apiales; family Apiaceae; genus Apium; species Apium graveolens. The sequence continues at coordinate 109,289 of NW_027420941.1, read as the reverse complement.
AATAAAAAATTTAAAATCATGAAGTTGGTCAATTTGAGCATAAATTCCATGAAAAAGATTGTGTGGTGAAATATTTAGTTAAGTTAATGATACCTTATTTGTTAAAATAATCGAGGTCTAATGATTAAAAATTGTTAAAATTTGCATATAACATTTTCTTGTAACCATTTTAACATCCATGTGGTTGGATGGTCTAATATATAAATAAAAATATTTAATTACCAAACTTTTCGGTTAAAGTTTTACTAGTTGAGTCTCAAGTCATTAAGTTATAATGAGTCAAGTGTAGTCAAATTTTGTTGAACTCAAATTTGGAACTATTTTTTATTTTGTTTTATTAAAACTTCTATACCCAATATGTATTTATAAAATTTTGAAATATTGATTTAATTATTTAACTATTCGTGTATTTTCGTTTCATGTCATGTACCCAAAAGTAAACCCAAAACCTAGACTGAATTTGAGGTTTATTTTCGTGTTCGTATACAAAAAGGTGACTTCTCTAACTTACTTAAAATAAAGATCTGAGATCAATACTCTTTGCTTAGAGAAGTGAGGGCTTATAACAATGTTATTCTAACTTAGATTGGTTAATAAATTTGCAACATAAATCTTTGCCTGCTAAGAGAGCTCATAGTTACAAATAAGTAGATACATCTTACAAGAAAGCGAGAGTGCATGTTGTTATATGGATTTCAATTATGAAAAGTTGTGACCTTGATTTATTTGCCAATTTCACCACAACTCGCCTTAGTATGCTCCACCAGAGACCTCGTCTCTAGCAAAGGCAGAGGTGAGCATATAGTCCTAGAAAAAAAATATTTACTTCCCATAAAGTTGCACTATTAAGATTTAAGAGGAACCTTATCTAAGATCTTACTGCGTAACTGCTTATTGATTATTAATAAATTTGACTTGATAGTTTCATGGCACTCCTGGCCAATGGTTAGCTCAAAAGTATGAAGTAACTGAAGAAGTTCATAATAAGCAGGGCATATATAGCTTATACAGATAATTAATCAGATAATTCCAATAAACATTATAAAGAATGCTTAGATGAGACTTCATGTGATTCTTTAAAACTGTATGATCACATGGTAAATTCCTAACCTATAATGAATGTTAATGCATATCTGATTGTTATCATTAATGTACAGAGATATACCTGAACGACTTTGCAGCATCAACAATTCCACTAATGTACACATCGGATGGAAATATCTGGAAATGAAGAGCAGAAAACATTAGACAAAGGACAAAGTATAAGCACTTGTAGCTTAATGACATGCTTGATCTAAAGTTAGAGGATTGAGCACATCACTGAAAACTGATCACGTCACAAATGGCTAGTACATGAACGAAAAAAATTAGTGTCAGAGAAATAAATGGAACAGTAGGTCTTTTATGCCTGTTTCAATATAGTAATTAGTGACTAATTAATCTATTAAACTATTCGTGTGAAACATGTACAAATATATTTTTTTTTCTTTGGTTCCTTTTGTTGTGTCATGTGTGTTTACTGCATACATATAATCACATACACAATTTACAATTCACTAATTCACTAAGAAAAATCCTTTCCCATTACCTAATTACTTTTTTGAGGATTACAGAAGCCTTATAGACTCCTAATTACTTTTGGCTGATAGCCAGGGCCACCATGTGTTAGATAGTTCAAGCATTCTTGTTTACATATGTAACAAATACATTTACATGATCATATAGATTTTTATGCACGAGAGCCATTGTTATTAATGAGATTAGAGCTAATAAAAAATTTAAGTTGTTAATGTGGGTCGGCATGGAGACACACAAGAAAATCGATTTCGGTATTGTAAGAATCTCAAGATTTTTGAAAGATTGTGGAATATGGATACCAAGAACCATACATGTTATCTTACCATAATAACTAATACTTTGAAGGGAAATCCACTAACAGTTAAGAAGACTCTCTTTTTTGTTAATCAAGTGGTGAATGGAGTAATTTTCTAAAGGATTTCTATGATATATCAACATTAAAGCTAACATGAGAAACTCTAAGTAAGTCGTGGAAAGCTCAAGAAAACCAATAATGAGAATATACTAGTTTTGTGTTCATTTAATTATAAATATGTATATCCCATTAATATTTTATTAATGTGTAATATTAAAGTAGGTTAGTAAAATAGGAAATAAGTATATAAGTACATCTAAGTAAACATTTAAATATATAGAAAGTACAACTAATTTATACAAAATTTAAATATGTTAATAATTAAATAAAAAATAAGTATACAAATGCATATAAATAAATATGCAATGCTTAGAAATACGACCCGCCATTTAATTGAACCAACACACTACTTTCCTATTCATTATTAAATAATTAAGTATCTGTCATGAGTTGCATACATGATTAAAAGGGTGTATATAGTAAATATGATGTCTTATTTTCCTAGAATGAAAACTAATACGAACCCATTATATTTTCCCTTATTACATGAAACTCTAAACCATTTTACAAAAATTCAATAATTACTATATAAGTATTCTTTAATAATCATTAACTTTTGGGTAAATAAATTAGAAAAATTATTTAGGTTAGATTTGAAAAAATATAGTCTTAAAACTGTAAATTTATTAGTTGGATTACATTTAATCAACAACTAATTTGAAAGAGATAAGACCACATATAGACTATATAAAACATTAGTGCGTTATCCTAATTACCTATATTTGCCAACTTATTTCATTTATTTTTTGTGTTCTTTATATGTATATCTTTTGTTCCTCTTTATACATATATATGCATTTATATATATATATATATTTATAGGTATGAGTGTGATATATAGAGAGAATGAATGTGGCTGTCTTAAATCAACATGTTTAACATTAAATATTTGTTAATTTGTTTCAATTGTGTTGTTCATATGATTGTTTTTATGTGTATGGTGTATTCATGTTTATACAAATATATGTATAAGTATGATGGAGAAGGAGAGAATAAATGTGGGTCTTTATAGTAAACTAATAACCGAATGTGTTCTTCATCTATATTTTTTAAATTTTTGATGAACTTAGTAAGAGTTAAATCTCACATTTATATGTTCTTCAAAGGTTTGAGTTTTTTGAGCTTCATTAGTTGTTATTGTTCATTTTCTATGTTATCTTTTCTGATGACAAATGCTTTCATTTTCAAATAATGATGTAGAAAAATGATTTAATATGAATAAAATATGTAAATTATACAATTAGTAAGTTGTATTGTTATTTTGTGTCATGTACATCAAGTTTCGATTATGTATACCTATGTTTGCGTAAGAGCCAGAGGGGGGAGTTTATTTGCTTCTTTATTTGATATGGGTTTAATGTTGTTAGTTCGCTATGAGTTGTCTTTATAAATACTAATTAAGATTTCTAAGTTTAATCGTATGATATGAAATGAGAGCATGTAGAATTTTATCAAAGCTTTTGATCTTGTTTTATTAATTTTTCATTATTTTGACGATTTATCTGACTTGGAAATTATGTTTTTTTTTGTTATATTTAGTATCTTGCATGAATGATATTTAATTACTTGGAAATATTTTCTAATTACTTTGTAATATGCAAGGAAAAATGCTAATCAGAGACATGGGACGTGGTCGTGGACTTAGTGGAAGAACTTGTGTGATTTTACGAATACTTAGTCTACCTTCTCCACGTAATCAGAACACTCGTAAGATTACCAAAAACACTTGTAAGACCAATATAAAGACCCGGGCATGGAAATGACCTAGATCAAATTCCGATCACAAGTTTAGGGAAAAGAAACCACGAACACCATGCCGCATCAGATTCCAAGTGGGACAGTAATTATTTATATATGTTTATTGTATAAATCTCATTCAACTTCAAAATGTATGTGAAAAATATGAATAAGATTAGCTCATAGATTATGAAGCTTTTGTGTTTACGACTGACTACATTAAAATTAATTTTATAGTATACACAATGATACAATAGTAAAGATATTGAATGCGACTATTCGTTCAAAATTGGCAGTTGGGGCATACACGTATATTGCCATTCTTGCACAAAATTCGAAATGGGCTGTAGAAGTTACCAAGAGGTTTGTTGTATGTTATTTTTATTTTTATAATTATGTACATTACACACACCTAAGTTCTTTTTATTAATTAAGGCATTTGAAGATGCAAAAACCCGAAAAGGCTAAAGAGTGTTTTGAATTATATGTCAAAAAGAGTATTAAAAAATTGGTCAATCAATTCTCCCTCTCTCTCGATTAGAGTCGGCCGCCCCGTCTTTCTTTAACCCTAATCATCACACCTCCTTCTTCACCCTTTCTACCCATCTTCATCTCTATCTCCATCCTCTCTCTTCATCCATACAAAATTTTTATCATTTATTTTTAACTTTCTTTCAATAAATATCGGATTTTGTTCAAAAATTCTGTTCTTTTTTGTTTCGTTTAATTGAGTTATTATTTATGTGTCTGATTGTCTCACTTTGTGCGATGTGTCTCGCGTTATGCGATTTGTTGAAAATGGATTTCACGGTATATTGGGAGATCTGGATATCTTGCATCAACAACACTTTCGGTAGGTTTATAGCTGGTGTCCGGCAGGTAGATAGTTGGGGTGCTTTTGATACGGTAGTGAAAATCGCTTGTGCTCACCTCTCACAAAATATTTTTGTTCATAACACGAAGGCCCTCTCAGTTTTTGCAATTGAGTCGTCTGAACATTGTACTATCCATGGAATTAATGTGAGGGTCAATTGTAAAACTACTGTTTTCGGTGGAGATGCAGGCTGGATCGCTCGAGAAACCATTACCTTCATTTTTAATTTTCAGAATATTTTTATTCAGTTAGTTAAGCAATCCGGAAATAAACAGGCTAATTATTTAGTTCATCTATTTATTTTTCAGCATGGTTGCATGATCAATTAGGGGTTTTGTACCGATTGAGTTTTTTTCATGTTATTAATGAAATTTGCTATAAATTTGGCAAAAAAATAAATAAAAATTGGTCAATCAAGAAAAAGCGTTGTTCGAAGAAAATGTAGAGTTTTCCAAGGATGCTATAGACATAGGCATTTTCATCAGTATTTCGCAATGACATAGAAGAATTATAAGCTAATTAATGATTATATGATTTTTATACTCTCCTGTGAAAGGATTTTCACATGGCCTACAACCTTAATTACCTATTATATTATAATTGAAAATGTGATCAAGAGATTCTCAAATTCATTTATATTTTTTTATCCCTATATAATGATAATAATTTTATTTTTCTAATCTTTTTTTACATAATTAGATGTGATTGGTGCACTACTTATCATTTTTTCTCCTTTTCTTTTCATTAAAAGCATTTCTTTGTGATTACATATTGTTTTTGTTTACATTTGAATTTAATTGTGGATTAGCAATTTATTTTATAGATTAAATTTTGGGTTCGTTGGAGTTTATTTTTGTTTTGGATAATTGTTGGCCAACTAAATTTATTTTAAATTTATCTCCACACGTGCTAGGCTTTTAAACCACATACAAAACAATACTTATAAGTAAAGTAAAATTAGTTTGAAATTATTATACATTTGATATATTACATATTATATAGACTTTGCTTGATAGGAATGTTGGATAGATATTATTTAAAACTTTTGTCTACGTAAAGTAATTGTTACTTATTTCAATTTTCAGGATTTAATTTATAGTTAATAATCAATAAAAAGATGTTATGGCTATCTAATTTATATAAAAGTGAATGAAATAAACTCTTCTTTGTTGTTGTTTTGAGTAATGTATACAAGATATAACTAATATTATCAATTTAAGATATCTGCATATAGATCCTCACAAATTTAATAATATTTGATTAATAATAATGAACATGATACTAATTTATCTATTATTTGGAAACGGGTTACTACGATTACATTGCTTGAATTTAAAAGATAATAGATAATTAAAAAAATTAGTACAACAAGGACAGTGACAAAGAGGATGACTACGGACCTCCTTGGACAATCAGATGACACCCTCATTCGAATCAGATGACCTAATACGAGTTTTGCTACAGTGGGGGACTTTTTCTAGTTTTGGGGCAAGATTATGCAGAACTCCCTTTAGTCGCAACTGCTAAGGCCACCAATGCAAGAAATCTGAGGACATGGAATAATCAGATAGAGTGACCTTTCCTATCACCCCCTGTGCAAAACATTACACTATTTTAATAAAAATAAATAAAAGTCAATATAAAAGAATCAAAAAGAGAATTAGTATGTATACCTACCTAGATCTTTGATGTATAATGAACAATCCCTGATAAACCTACACATATGAAAAAATTTAAGGATTAAAAGTGGCAACCTATAATAAAAAGTTAAATCAAAATCTTATTTATTAGAAATTAGTTGTACTTTTAGCACAAAGACCCTGATGTCTTCCCCAGATGCGCTATCCTCGCCATCTTTGCAGCTCAATTGGTTGGTGATATACTCAATTTTGAAGTTGTGGAATATGGTAACATTGGGGCGGTCAAGGAATTAGGGATTATGGAGTATGTGCAACACCCTTAATTTATATTGGCCCTGGTATATAAAACATTAGAATTTTCTACGAAATTTCTTAGAAATTTCTTTACCTAATATTCTTCAATCAAGTAATTTTTCTATTTGTCTATTATTTTTTTTGTTCATATTCTTTGTAAGGTTTAAAAATAAAGAAATAACTTTTTTGTTTGTTTTTTTATAGTTGTATGATAAATATCAAAATAAAATATTTATTAAATTTATTATTTTATTTAGTTATCCAAAAACACAATTACAAATGAAAAAATTTTCAATTTTGTAATCAGTGCATATTTCCCACTCTCTCCGTCTCAATTCTATACCGTTTCAAAGTTACTCAAAATTGTAAAATTTTATTATATAGAAATTAACTACTCCCTTATATCCACTATCTTTTCCACTACACTAGTTATATATATATATATATATATATATATATATATATATATATATATATATATACAGACAAATAATCAAATAGAAACTAAAATTAAAATAAAAACTAGAAACTAAAATAAGCAGGTCATATATATCTTATACTGATAATTAATCAGATAATTCCAATAAACATTATAAAGAATGCTCAGATGAGACTTCATGTTGATTCTTTAAAACTGTATGATCACATGGTAATTCTGGTGAGACCTTAATGTACCAGACCAGCTCTGATGAAAATTTTCAAGATATACCTGAACGACTTTGCAACATCAACAATTTCACTAATGTACATATCAGATGGAAATATCTGGAAGTGCAGAGCAGAAAACATTAGACAAAGGACAAAGTATAAGCACTTGTAGCTTAATGACATGCTAGATCTAAAGTTAGAGGATTGAGCAGATCACTAAAAACTGATCACGTCACAAATGGCTAGTACATGAACGAAAAAAATTAGTGTCAGAGAAATAAATGGAACAGTAGGTTTTTTATGCCTATTTCAATATATTAATTAGTGACTAATTAATCTATTAAAATATTCGCGTGAAACATGTACCAATATATTTTTTTTACTTTGGTTCCTTTTGCTGTGTCATGTGTGTTTACTGCATACATATAATCACATACACAATTCACAATTCACCAAGAAAAATCATTTTCCATTACCTAATTACTTTTTTGAGGATTACATAAGCCTCCTTATAGACTCCTAATTACTTTTGGCTGATAGCCAGGGCCACGATGTGTTAGATAGTTCAAGCATTCTTGTTTACATATACAAGTACATTTCAGAAAAATGTAGATAACACATTATGGAATTTATAAAGAATTTTAAGTGTAACAAAAAACATTTCCGACAAGGACATAATGTGGAAAAGTGAATTAGCAGGGACTTAAAAAGGTACTTGGTTTCTTTTATCTTTACTCCTCAAAGTATCGAACCATGATACATGGACAGAGGTGTGAAAGCAATCTGTGATTAATACAAATAATCAAACAAGTGTGTGCGTGAGTAAACGAAATCAAACGGAGGAAGAAATGATATAAACAGAAGAGAGATCCTCGAGTCCAGTTGAAACTGTCTCCTTAAAGCTATTTCGCCTCTCACCGTATGTGCGAGTCGATAGCCTCCCAGGATAAAACGAGGTAGCGGCGGCATTACGGATAACGAGCACCTTCAGCGAGCTTGAACGGGCACAAAACTATCACCGAGAGAGAGATTTGTGTTTAGAGGCGAATATGTTTTTGGTGTGTCTAACCCTAACGCCTTAGAGGTGTTTATATAGGTGTAGATAGACTTGTGCGCTACTCTTTTCCATAATTAAATATCATTAATTATGGAATCAGTATAATACTTGCAAGCTACTCTATTCCATAAATAATCTGAAACAGAATCAGATTAAATATATCAAGACATACACCATATAAATTAATCTGAAACAAAATCAAATTAATTTATGCCATAATATTTGAGCCAAATTCTAATGGAAAATAATAATTTTCATTATTAAGAGAATATCATCATATCTCATACATCTTTTAGTCATAATGCTCAAAAATATGACTTACCAATATGGGACTTATACCCATATTTTCCAACAATCCCCCACATGGGTGAGATTGGTGATCTTAGTAGCATACACCAGACAGACAGACAGACAGACAGACACGGAGTTTGACTTGGTGATAGTTTCTTCGATCAGATATAGCATACGATAGGTAGAGAATGCTCCTTGAACCTTCGCTCGAGTAAGCATACCGACTTTACTGGTAGACAGTAGACGTGCTTGTCCTTGAACTGTTCGACCGTTTATGTAAACGATGATATACTTATCACTATATCATTTCTGACTCGTTCAGCTCTCATGAGTATGTCCATTTTGGCCGTGGAACATCGTCCTGGTTCTGCAGAAGTTTCTAAAGAATTGTGCCTCGCAATTCTCCTTTGAAGCGGCCCCACTTCTCTCCCACATAGGTGATCTTTATCTTATAGAGTAACCCGCGTTTACTCAACTGAATTCCATGCGTTCACTCCTGAGCTCCATGTATTCATCAAAGATCATTAAAGGCTCAAAGCTTAACCTCGTACCTTACGGGTCTCACTGTTTCCTCATCATAGGAACAGGCCAGGGGTTACCCCCACAGTGATTTGGTCATCATGATTTAGTTGTCCCATTGAACCAAGTTCTTGGGATCTCCAGTCAGCAATGGTTGGGTGTCCACCATGATGCCGTTAAGCAATAGGCTTAAGGCCCATCCCTCTCGATGATTTCTCAACCACTTCTCTTGATAACCCTTTGGTTAGTGGATCCACGATATTATCCTTTGACGGTATATAGTCAATAGTGATAATTCCGGTTGAGATCAATTGTCTAATGGAACTGTGTCGTCGTCATATATGACGAGACTTTCCATTATACATCGTGCTCTGTGCTCCGCCAACAGCGGATTGACTATCACAGTGAATCCCTATTGCAGTTACAGGCTTTGGCCATCTTGGAATATCCTCCAGAAACTGACGTAGATATTTAGCCTCTTCGGCGCATTTATCTAGTGCCACAAACTCAGCTTCCATCGTGGAATGAGTTATCACCGTTTGTTTTGAGGATTTCCATGATATTGACGCTCCAGCTAGTGTAAACACATAGCCACTCGTAGACTTAAGTGCTTTCTTGCTAGATATCCAATTTACGTCAGTATATCCTTCTAATACTGCTGGGTATCTGCCATAGTGCAGTCCATAGTCTCGAGTTCCCCTCAAGTACCTTAGTACCCTTATAATCGCTTTCCAGTGATCAGCTCCCGGATTACTCGTAAACCTACTCAACTTGCTAATTGAGTATGCAATGTCTGGTCTTGTACAACTCATGAGGTACATCAGACTACCAATTATCCTCGAGTATTCCAATTGGGAAACAGCTACACCTTTGTTCTTGGATAGGTGCAAAGTCATATCCATAAGTGTCCTAGCTTTCTCAAAGTCATCCTTAAGAAACTTCTCAAGGATCTTGTCAACATAATGTGGTTGACTTAATGCGAGACCCTCTGATGTTCTAGAAATTTGAATTCCCAGAATTACATTTGCTAGTCCCATATCTTTCATGTCGAACCTTGATTTCAACATGTCCTTTGTAGATTTGATAACTTTATCATTGCTTTCAGCAATAAGTAGATCATCTACATATAGTGTCATCATGACATAGCCATTGTCATTCTCCTTGTAATAGGCACAGCTATCACATTCATTGATTTTGAAACCATTGGCCAGCACGACCTCATCAATTTTTTCATGCCATTTCATAGGCGCTTGTTTCAAACCATACAATGATTTCACCAATCTACACACTTTCCTTTCTTGTCCTGGGACAATAAACCCTTCAGGTTGTTCCATATAGATTTCTTCATCTATGTCTCCATTTAGGAAAGCTGTTTTCACATCTATTTGATGTACAGTTAGATTACGCATTGCAGCAATAGCAAACATCATCCTTATGGACGTTATTCTCATTACAGGAGAATATGTATCAAAGTAATCAAGGCCTTTTTGTTACTTGTATCCTTTAATTACAAGTCTGGCCTTATACTTATCAATAGTGCCATCAGTTTTCAACTTCTTCTTGAAAACCCACTTGCTACCTAATGGTTTGCAACCAGTTGGCAAGTCCACTAATTCCCAAGTATGATTTTGCATAATTGAATCAACTTCATTCTTGATGGCCTCTTTCCACATAGGCCCATCAGGTGAGGTAACCGCCTCCTTATAAGTTTTTGGGTCACCTTCTTCGAGCAAATAGGTCATAAAATCAGACCCATAGGATTTCTCCGTTCGTTGTCTTTTGCTCCTTCTCACTACCCCCACATTTTCGTCTTCACTTTCGTCACTCTCATTATCGTCATCTACAGACTCATGAGATCGTTTAGACGTCGTAGGTTGTTGGTTTCCTGGATTACAGGGAAACATCGTCTCAAAAAATGAGGCATTCCTTGATTCCATAATGGTATTCTTTTGAATATCAGGAATCTTGGATTCATGAACAAGAAACCGATATGCAGTGTTGTGTGGAGGATATCCGATGAAGACACAATCCACAGTCTTAGGACCTATCTTCACCTTCTTCGGTGTAGGGATCAGTACCTTTGCAAGGCACCCCCACACTTTCAGGTGTTGGTAACTTGGTTTCTTTTTCTTCCACATTTCATAAGGACTTACATCCTTATTCTTGCGCATCGTAATATTTAAAATATTATTTGCGCTTAAGATGGCTTCTCCCCACATCGATTGTGGGAGCCCAGAGCTTAACAACATCGCATTCATCATCTCTTTCAAAGTGCGATTCTTCCTTTCAGCCACACCATTTGACTGAGGGGAGTATGGTGCAGTGACCTCATGGATTATACCATGTTGTGAATAGAATTCCCCAAACGGTTCAACATATTCACCTCCACGATCACTTCGTATCGTTTTGATTTTCTCAGTTTGTTGTGTCTCAACTTCTTCCTTATAGATTTTAAATTTATCTATAGCTTCGTCTTTGCTTTTCAACAAATATACATAGTAGTATTTTGTACAATCATCAATGAATGTAATAAAATACTTGTTTCCTCCTCTTGTTGGAGCGAATTTTAAATCACATATGTCGCTATGTATTAGGTCTAGCACTTTGGTGTTCCTTTCCACACGTTTAAATGATGATCTCGTTAATTTTGCCTCAACACAAGTCTCTTACTTATGTTTTGGATCGATAGTAAGTTTAGGTATATATTCTTTTGCACTTAAACGTCGTAAAGTGTCATAATTTACATGTCCTAATCTAGCATGCCATAAATTAAGAGACTCAAGCAAGTAAGCAGAAGAATTCTTCATTTCATTATCGTCCTTAACGGACATTACATTGAGCTTAAAAAGCCCATCAGTTAAATAACCCTTGCCTACAAACATACCACTCTTAGACAAAATAACTTTATCTGACTCTATTACAATGCGAAAGCCATGCTTATTTAACAGAGAACCAGACACAAGGTTCTTTCGAATATCAGGCACATAAAGTACATTCTTCAAAGTCAGATTCTTCCCAGAGGTCATTTTCAGGATCACCGTGCCTTCACCCTCAATGGTAGAAGTTGCGGAATTCCCCATGTAGAGCTTCTCACCAGCATCGGAAGCTTTGAGGCTAGAGAAAACCGCCTTGTCTGAGCAAACATGCCTAGTAGCACCAGTATCAATCCACCATTCACGTGGATTAGAACCGACCAGGTTCACTTCAGAGACCGTAGCACAGAGGTCTATGTCACCCATCTCCTTGGAGATATTCTCTACCATGTTTGCTTCTTTCTTCTTGTTGGGCTTCTTGGACTTCTTACAGTCAGAAGACCTATGACCAACTTTATCACAGTTGTAGCACTTCCCTTGAAATTTCGACTTCGAAATCCCTCCCTTGGGTGCCAGCTTTGCCCCTTTACCAGAATTAGCCTTCTTGGGCTTGGAGCTTTGAGCATGCTCCCCCATGTTTGCCTTCTCAGTGGCAACGTTAACTTTCTTCTCAGACCCTCTGTTGTCTTCTTCAATACGAAGTCTAACAATAAGATCCTCCATAGACATCTCCTTTCGCTTGTGCTTAAGGTAGTTCTTGAAATCTTTCCATCCAGGTGGAAGCTTTTCAATAACAGCAGCAACTTGGAAAGACTCACTTATGACCATTCCCTCAGCATGAATGTCATGGATGATCACCTGCAGTTCCTGCACCTGACTGACCACAGTCTTAGAGTTTGCCATCTTATAATCAAGAAAGCGGCCAACAATCCACTTCTTTGCCCCAGCGTCCTCGGTTTTATACTTATGGTCAAGTGACTCCCATAAGACCTTAGCTGTTGGCTTCGCGCTGTATACGTTATACAACGAGTCAGACAAACAATTTAACATATAGTTCCGACAGATGTAGTCGGAGTGCTTCCAAGCATCAGCAGCATACACAGTCTGCATGTTACTCTCAGCAGTGAGCAACGGTGGTTCTTCCTTAAGGAAGCGATCCATATGCAACGTGGTCAGATAAAAGTGCATCTTTTGTTGCCAAAGTTTGAAGTTCGTTCCGTTGAACTTCTCAGGTTTTTCAGCATGTGCAGCAGGCACAGTTGGCATAACAGGTGCAGCAGGCACCACGGGTGGAACAGATGGTACGTGCGTCTGTACTACAGGTGTATGCACACCAGTAGGCACCGCAGGTATGATCGGAGGAGTGAATCCTGCCGATATCTGTCCAAGAGGAACACTAAACTGTCCAATGACAGTGTATCCCACAGGCACATATCCCGAAGGCACATGGCCCACAGGCATTTGACCCCCATCAGATCGTACGATCCGTGCGTTAGGGTTAATCGGCTGCTGGTGAACCCCATCAGATCCAGTGATCTGTGCGTTGGGATCAGCCGTCATGTTCATCGAATCGTTCATAGTTTGGTTCTCCATCGATCTGTTACTCAACAAAACAAGCAGATACAGATGTATCAGTCACATATGTATATAAAATAAATAGCTTTAAGATTGTGAAAACAATCTACGATTAATACAAATAATCAAACAAGTGTGTGCGTGAGTAAACGAAATCAAACGGAGGAAGAAAGGATATAAACAGAAGAGAGATCCTCGAGTCCAGTTGAAACTGTCTCCTTAAAGCTATTTCGCCTCTCACCGTATGTGCGAGTCGATAGCCTCCCAGGATAAAACGAGGTAGCGGCGGCGTTACGGATAACGAGCACCTTCAGCGAGCTTGAACGGGCATGAAACTATCACCGAGAGAGAGAGATTTGTGTTTAGAGGCGAATATGTTTTTGGTGTGTCTAACCCTAACGCCTTAGAGGTGTTTATATAGGTGTAGATAGGCTTGTGCGCTACTCTTTTCCATAATTAAATATCATTAATTATGGAATCGGTGTAATACTTGCAAGCTACTCTATTCCATAAATAATCTGAAACATAATCAGATTAAATATATCAAGACATACACCATATCAATTAATCTGAAACAAAATCAAATTAATTTATGCCATAATATTTGAGCCAAATTCTAATGGAAAATAATAATTTTCATTATTAAGAGAATATCATCATATCTCACACATCTTTTAGTCATAATGCTCAAAAATATGACTTACCAATATGGGACTTTATACCCATATTTTCCAACAGAGGTTATGTATAAAATTCTATGCAGCTGTTACAAAGATCATACCTCAACATTTTTAATCTCCATGGTACCATCCACTAGCAATTCATGTGTCTCTTCATATGGATGGATAATGTCTTCTATTTTTAATTGAGAGAACAAGTTTTCTAGGCAAGGAGCATATGTCGTTAAAGATAACTTCATATTGTTATTTTCATACTAATATTTTAAAACGAATTAAACATAAATCGTAGGTCGGTATTATATGCTCAACGGGAAAAGTTGGGGCCAACGGACTTAGTAAAACGTGCTTACTAAATTCTACTACAAACATGAGCTTACTTGGTATCAACAGACTTGGGTATGATGGGCTTACACCTAATGCAAACAATCCTGTAAAACCAATACAAAGTGAAAGGGTATAAATTTACAATCCGAAATCATAATAATTCGTTAATCCTTAGATAGGTTATATCTATATCCAAATTAGGATTATTATTATCGAACTAAAATATTATTTTTATGCACAATAAAATCATAATAAAGTCATATATAATATTATAACATCCATATTAAAATAAGTATGTGCATCGCACATGTTATCTATACTACTATATTAAAACCAAACTCAAGATAAATTGTTCATGAGAATTATGGCCTCGACAGAAAAATGACCTTATTAAAATCTAATACAAAGATGAGCTTACATGGTATAAACATGATAGCTTATTAAGATCTATTACAAACAATCATCTTAAAACTAATACAAAGTGATATATTATAAGTTTAGAATCTGTAATCATAATAATTTGATAATTCTTTAAATAATATATATCTATATCCAATTTAGATTTATTAATTTTCAATTATTATTATGCACAATATATTCATATTAGATTCAGAACATTACAACTATAATATTAAAATAAGCTCGTGCATCGCATGCGTTGTTCGATATTCTATACTACTATAAAGCCGAACTTAAGATAAATCGTTGGTCATTACAATAGGATTAACTACTCAGAATCAATGGATTTGATAAAAATGGGTTACTAAAATCTAATAAAACATATTTTTTTAAAAATCCAATTCAAAGTGATAGCTTAAATTCTAATATGGAAATATAATATTTTTTTAGTACTTTATATAGTATATATTTTTATCCAATTTAGATATATTAATATCCAATTAAAATAATATTATTATTCGCACTAAAATCATATTAGAATCATTGCATTATTTATATCACAATAATATAAACTCGTGCATCACATAAGTTGTTAGTTAGTACTATATTAAAGTCGCATTCAAGATAAATCATTGGTCGGTATTTTGGGCTAAACAACATTCGTGAAGTGAGCTTATTAAAATCCAATACAAACATATTTATTAAAAACCCGATCTATTTATCTATATATATTATATACTCCCACCTTTAATCTAAACTACTTTATTTCTGGTTAATAGGCTAAAACATAATTGAACTCACTTCTTTGTAGTTGGGTAATTGAACTCAAAAAGTTTGCAGTCGACTAACTTGCATTTACATGATCATTGTCAACATATTTAAATGGACTAACCGAGTGCTGATATGGCTCTATGACATGTTAAAAAACAACCAGATGGCTTGCTAATTTGTCATAATTCGAGTAACAATATACATTGATGGGGATCGATAAACGGGAGAATGTTATACATATACATTATATATATATATATAACTAAGTATTAAAGAGGCTGAGTAAGATTATGGGATTAAGAACTGTGATAGGTGAGATGATAGGTATGAGTACATCAACACATGTACAAAAGCACCTTAACAATAAAGTCTTACATTATACCTAAACAATTGAAATCAATTAATCATAATACCCATAAATTGAAAAGGCATTGAATTCAAAATGCGTATATGAACACTAGAAATTAACTCATCGATTCATTATTTTTTTTGTTTCTTTTTGGTCTGATCCCTTCTCCATCTTTCAATTCCTTCCTTCGATTTTTTTTTCTTTGATCATACTTCTTGAGCAATTTGATCGGCTTTCCTTTTCATCTTCATGTGTAAATAGTATTAATATATAACTGTTTCTAAACTTTGTTATTTGATGTGCGCGGTTCAAAAGGTTCAGTCTTATTTTTGTTTTAATTGTGTCTAATTGTACCAGTGGACTTACGGGTCATAAAGCCTACACGCATAGCTAAAAAAACTTAACGTCCCTTTGTTACAAATCAACAAAAATTAAAGCAAAAGTTTTTTTCTTTAATTATTCAAGTGCAAGTTAATATTAGTAAAGAAAGTTAATATTTATTTTATTACGTGTTCCTCGACACTGAGGGCATCCCTCAAACGAAACCAAACTATAGATAATTATTTAAACCGTAATAATGGACTCAGCACGCTTATTTTTTTATGTATTGATTATAATTAGATACTTAAATTTCAATCCTTTTTTTTCTAATTCGGACAAAAATATTATAGTAAACATATATATGACCTTATTTCGTATCTCACAGAAAATAAAGTTACTAATAATTTGATAATTGAATTCTTCTTTAATGTTATACAAGCGTGTAACCCGTGCGATGCACGGATTAATTTTAATATTTTTTTCCTATTATTAGTATAATCTTATTTTTATAAAAAATAAATAAATTATTTAATAATCCGTGCGCTGTCCGGATTAATTTTGACATTTTTCAAGGAAAATATGGTATAATTGATTGATTTGATCTTGGTTAACACTATTCTAAAATTTTGTTAGCACTTTTCAAAATAATATAGACACATATAATTTATTAAAATAATTAATTTATATATCAAATTTAACTACAAACTCTATTAATCGCCCAAATTCTTATTAACCTTTTTTTTTATTAAAAGTAAAACACTTAATAAAATATATAAAATAGAATAATAGATTATTAAATAATTTATTAAATTAATTGAAATTGAACAATATGTTATTAATTAATAATATATATTTTGTACGATAAATTATCCTATAACCCGTGCGGTGCCCGGTAATTTTAATATTTCTTATCATACTTTTGTAAATTACTTATTTTCATAAAAAGAAAATAAATTATAAAATATTTAATGTAAATATGAAATTAATGATATAATTATTTTTTTATGTAAGTAGTATAGTAGAGTTTGTAAAGAAGTTAGAGTTTAAGTAGTATAATATAGATATAACTATTACAAATGATAGAGTTTGTAGTTATGTTGGATACATAAATTAAATATTTTAATAAATTATATGTGTTTAATTTTTTTTGGAAGGTGGTAGCAAATATTTTAGGAAGGTGTTAAGCATCGACCAAACCAATCAATTATAATAGTATAGTATAGATGGTTTCTCCCTATAGCATTTAAATAACTATATAATTTACATGATTAACAAATCATTATCATGTTTTACCTACATGTTTGTACTCAAAATATCAAACTATTATAACCATAATATTTTATATTGTATTTTATTTTTAAAAATTATACAATATTCAATAGAATATATTTATGAGCCTAATCATACTAGCTTTATTTCTTTTAACGCCAGAACCTCAAAATACTTTTAAAATGTTTGTTTGAGAAGCCACATAAATATAGAAGAAGATGATGAGATGGTTTTTGTAGGTATAATACATTAATTATTGTTTTTTATCTATGATTGTCCATCTTCTATTCCCATAGAAAATTAAATAATTTTGATTATACTTGTATCATTTCAAAATCCAATATAATATTCTCCCAAACATATGACTTACTTTTAAAAATCTATATATTATGAAATATATTTATTCAAATTATAATATTACTATTTTGGCATTTATTTTTTAAAAAATGAAGATGGTAAGAAGAATCTAGAACGTCCATTTCAATTCTAGCACTAGTACTTCTTAAAAACATCCGTAGAAGTTTAAATTCACATATGTTAGCTCTATTATGTTAGATGTATGTCTTAATAACCCCACTAAAATTTTTCTACACACATATGTGTATTATTTGTACAAGTACCCCCCACAATCTTGTGTTATCCCTTATAAACTCTAAGCTTAGGTAATGATAAACTTCAGATAATTCTTTTAACTCTCATGTAATTATTCTCTTTGTAGGAAATTAATTAATGTTTTTATGGGTGTTGTATGAAATATATATTTAAATATATGTCTATGTGACCAACTTAAACTATATATGGATTCATTTTATGATATTAAGGATTTCAATTTTGTAATTGTAAATAAAATTTGACACTTTGTAGTGTTTCAAGATTTAAGGTCTCGGGGATCAGCAGAATTAATTTACACTGAGAAATGCATTTAGAATATATTATAATTGCTTTGATTTTTTGTTTTTCTTTTAAAAATTAGTATCTTAATTATTTTAAAGCATCAACATGTTAACATGTTTAGTTTCTGAAATTTGAGTAGTTTTACTCTATTGTTTCGCCTACAGCAAGAACAATATCAAGGGCAACACCAAGGCCAATACCCAACATTCATTCTGCAAGGACAGTCACAAAGCCAAGACCCAACCTGGGTCCCAACAAGAAGAAGATCAGCAACAAGTTCAAGGGCACACAGGTAAGAACATATTATTCATCTACTTTTTTAGATTCCTAAATTAGGGAGAATTCTTTATCTTTTGAAAGTGACTCAAGCACTACTAAAATTTTAGTAGATCATTAAACAAAACAAAGGAATAACCATATAAAGGTTGTTTGTACCAGCTGACTTATTGCATTATAGATGTCATGGAGACTCCGTATATTTTTGGTGCCCACCTACACTATTGCTTCTACGTTCTGATGTCAATTGTGTCAACATATAGGAATTTGTTAAGAACTTTTGCCGAGGATTGGATCATCATTTCCACTATTATCTTTGTTGATTTATCTTCATCATCATCATCATCAATCATTACACAAAGAGTTATCTTCATCATCATCAATCATTACACAATAGACGTGCTACAATTCTTTCTTTTACGCTCCATCACCGAAAGTCTACTTCATCATGCATACAACCACGTGAAAAGATTAAATTTTTTTAGTGGTTTATAGAGTCGATAGACCTTGCTTCTTTTGTCATATGCGGTAAAGATACATTTCTTGACAATCTCATCTAATCTCATCTAGCTTTTTTCTTTTCTTGTCAGGAATATGTGCATATGCAATGCAACCGAAAATTCTTAGATTTCCAACCAAGCGCTTTGCCAATCGCCGACCTTGTTGGAAGATAAAGATACTTTGGTGCCATTTTTTGTGATACATTGCTCGGCTTGCTTTTTTGTGGGATACTTATACATGTTTGATATTTAATTACAGGTTTTGCTTCTGTTCTTTGTGTCTATTCATTGCAAAACTTCTCTCTTTGTAGTTATCATGTGAGAGACAGACAGCTAGACCTTCTCCTTTTCGATTTAAATTCCAATTATCCTCTTGCACTTGTCCTTTTGTAATGTACCTTATAAAGTTCTCATTTTTGGTTTAAAAATCTAATAACCTAAGAGATTCTCATGCTTTTGGATTACTCATCTGATGAGCCTAGAGAACTGCTCCTGAATTCACATCTGATGAACCTTTGGAACTTCTCCTCTTCAATTCATCATGTGGGCCCGTGGAGCCATGTGCCCCAGTCGTCTGGATATGCTAATCAGGAGCTTATTCTCATTCATCCTCAAGACACCTGCAATAGTGATCCTCGCTCCTCCGACATTATTAAACTTGTGCTCTGAATTATGCTGCTGGTTAAATAGGCTTGGGAGGTTAAAGGAATTTCCATAATGTTGTTCACAGAGGTCAAATGGTTCACGGCTACTGGCAACATCTGAAAATTCAGAATAGTTGCAACACTAATGGAATTGTTTTGATAATATTAATAATTTACACCCATAATGCACAGCAGGTCCAGGGTCCATCACCCATGCTGGAAAGCAAACATTTGCAGTAATGATACAGTTGGAACTTAAACCGTGTACTTCTGAACTGCAGTTGAGTCTGGAGGCACACCGATGTGAGTATAAAGTTGAAGTTGACCCCAAACAAGTAGAGAAATAATGTATCATATCATAGAGCATCATGTTGCAAATGTGTGTACATAAGAAAAAATCTGTTACACTAGTGAAGATGCACAGTCTTCCTTCTTCAAAGTCTTGGGAGATATGATGCTTAATCCGTTGTACTAGTACACTCATTCCCTAAAATTTAAGTTACAAAAATTAGGAGAATGAATAACTAATCTATTGCAGTTTCTCTTATGTCCTCTTAAAGCCTTACCAGGTATGACTGGAACAGTTATAACCTAATCAAGGAACAATACTTTAACAAAAATAAAAAATATTTTAAAAACCCATGTTTAATTAAATCCTCGTGAATGATATAATTAATAAACGTGACAATCAAGCAACAATACTTTTATTAAAACAAAAAATATTAAAAAAACATATAAACTTTGCACATATTATTCCTTCATAAATGAAAAGGATATAAGATGAAAACAATTTGAAGTGGTCGAAACAATACCTCAACCCTTAATTTTCTCCGGATGAGACTTACCTTTGGTGTTGGTGTCTCTTAACATATTAACCACCACAACCGTGAACATTTGGCAAACCAAGTCATTGCAAGAACATACAAGAACTAATATGCCAATATATGGAATTTGTGAAATAAAGGATGTAATGAGATTAAATATTTCTTTATTACACAAGAGAATTTATTTGAATTTTAATTGGAAAGGCAAAACGTGATAGGATCCACGCCCAAAGCACTTCCATCAACTGAAAAAGGTGAAAGAGAGGTAGATAACTGAGAGGGTTAGAGAAACCATATGGTTTGTTGCACCACTAAGTACAAAATGAAAGAAACAAAGTTGAGAGACATCAAAATGAAGTATAATATCATTTAGCCAAGAACTATTTGAAAATTGGAAAATCGGTGAGGGCAATTCTTCAAGAATTTCAAAGTTTATGATGTCGAATTTATTAGATCCCATCTTTCCCTTGATTAAGTCATTTAACATGTGGATCAACTTATATATTACGTCATTTTAACAAACCCCTCATATTTAGATGAGCTATCACTATAAGAAAAACAGGTAAATACGACCGGCCAAAAGTCCTCGCATTTACCTAAATATGTCAGGACACGGTCGTATCTTTTAGTTTCTGGATCGGTCATGATACGCGAGGAATATTTAGTAAGTCAGTCATTTTTAAAGTAAATTGGACCAGCTAGTTTTGACCATTTAAAAAAAACCGCTTAAATTCAACTGGCCAAATTTGACCAAGGTAGTCGAATTTGACTTTTCACCAAAAAATTGAAAATCCCCCCCAAACTATTAAATATTTTGAATAAATTTAAAATGTCTGCCTAAAATTAAATTGACCGTATATGGTCAAAGATGCGAATCTAAATTCCACCACCTTCGGTTGAATTAACAAACACCAGTTTTAAGAGACAAATCTCTCGCTGGAAATTGGAAAATTTCCAGATTCCAGTGAGTTTACCCAGGTCCAGTCATATTCCAGCAGCTTTAATTTCTCCAAAAAAGCTCAGTTTTCAGTCCAATTTTCCAACTTAATACACTCAAAATTGACCCAACAATCTCATATTCATATCCAAACTTACAAATAACTAGCATTTAACCGATTCCGGCCAAAATCAATTGAACGTATGTAAAGAAAAAAACAACATTAACAAAAAATTCACCAAACTAAAAAAACATTAATATAAACAATTTCCCCACCACATACCAAGCATGTAAATGGAGCAACACAGTCAATCATAAATCATGAAAAAATTATCTACACGCTCATGTTCAATGATCTATCGATTCGTAACTTCAAAACACATCAATAAACAACCTAAAGTAAAAAGTCTAATTCGAATTAAAATCAAGAAAATGGAAATTTTTGAAAAATTATCTACCTAGCTCTCTACCGAATTATTACCTTCAGGAGGGAGAGTAAGATGGTGGGAGGGACACAAATAGAAATAGAGGGGGAGAGAGAAAAAGAGAAGGGGTGGGTTACTGTGAGTGAAAGGAGGGCTTCGGGTTAAAAATTTTATTTAATCATTTTTTTTTACTTATAATTTGGTTTTATTAAATGTAAATTCAACCGTTGGATGAGTGTTTTAGGGGTTAAATTTGGTGTGTTAGATCTAATGCAAGGGGACTATTGAAGTGGCACTAAATTCAACTGTAACCGGTCGAATTTAGGAGTGTCGATTAATATTTTTCTTATGCTTTCTTATAATTTCTAGGAAATTAAAATTGTAATTAATTAACTTTTTTCTTACAAATATTATAATATTAAAAATATAATAAATTATATTAACAAATTGTAATTTTAATAAAAAATTTAAAATCATGAAGTTGGTCAATTTGAGCATAAATTCCATGAAAAAGATTGTGTGGTGAAATATTTAGTTAAGTTAATGATACCTTATTTGTTAAAATAATCGAGGTCTAATGATTAAAAATTGTTAAAATTTGCATATAACATTTTTTTTGTAACCATTTTAACATCCATGTGGTTGGATGGTCTAATATATAAATAAAAATATTTAATTACCAAACTTTTCGGTTAAAGTTTTACTAGTTGAGTCTCAAGTCATTAAGTTATAATGAGTCAAGTGTAGTCAAATTTTGTTGAACTCAAATTTGGAACTATTTTTTATTTTGTTTTATTAAAACTTCTATACCCAATATGTATTTATAAAATTTTGAAATATTTATTTAATTATTTAACTATTGGTGTATTTTCGTTTCATGTCATGTACCCAAAAGTAAACCCAAAACCTAGACTGAATTTGAGGTTTATTTTCGTGTTCGTATACAAAAAGGTGACTTCTCTAACTTACTTAAAATAAAGATGTGAGATCAATACTCTTTGCTTAGAGAAGTGAGGGCTTATAACAATGTTATTCTAACTTAGATTGGTTAATAAATTTGCAACATAAATCTTTGCCTGCTAAGAGAGCTCATAGTTACAAATAAGTAGATACATCTTACAAGAAAGCGAGAGTGCATGTTATTATATGGATTTCAATTATGAAAAGTTCTGACCTTGATTTATTTGCCAATTTCACCACAACTCGCCTTAGTATGCTCCACCAGAGACCTGGTCTCTAGCAAAGGCAGAGGTGAGCATATAGTCCTGGAAAAAAATATTTACTTCCCATAAAGTTGCACTATTAAGATTTAAGAGGAACCTTATCTAAGATCTTACTGCGTAACTGCTTATTGATTATTAATAAATTTGACTTGATAGTTTCATGGCACTCCTGGCCAATGGTTAGCTCAAAAGTATGAAGTAACTGAAGAAGTTCATAATAAGCAGGCCATATATAGCTTATACAGATAATTAATCAGATAATTCCAATAAACATTATAAAGAATGCTTAGATGAGACTTCATGTGATTCTTTAAAACTGTATGATGACATGGTAATAATTTCTAACCTATAATGAATGTTAATGCATATCTGATTGTTATCATTAATGTACAGACCAGCTCTGATGAAAATTTGCAAGATATACGTGAACGACTTTGCAGCATCAACAATTCCACTAATGTACACATCGGATGGAAATATCTGGAAATGAAGAGCAGAAAACATTAGACAAAGGACAAAGTATAAGCACTTGTAGCTTAATGACATGCTTGATCTAAAGTTAGAGGATTGAGCAGATCACTGAAAACTGATCACGTCACAAATGGCTAGTACATGAACGAAAAAAATTAGTGTCAGAGAAATAAATGGAACAGTAGGTTTTTTATGCCTGTTTCAATATAGTAATTAGTGACTAATTAATCTATTAAACTATTCGCGTGAAACATGTACAACTATATTTTTTTTTCTTTGGTTCCTTTTGTTGTGTCATGTGTGTTTACTGCATACATATAATCACATACACAATTTACAATTCACTAATTCACTAAGAAAAATCCTTTCCCATTACCTAATTACTTTTTTGAGGATTACATAAGCCTTATAGACTCCTAATTACTTTTGGCTGATAGCCAGGGCCACCATGTGTTAGATAGTTCAAGCATTCTTGTTTACATATGTAACAAATATATTTACATGATCATATAGATTTTTATGCACGAGAGCCATTGTTATTAATGAGATTAGAGCTAATAAAAAATTTAAGTTGTTAATGTGCGTCGGCATGGAGACACACAAGAAAATCCATTTCGGTATTGTAAGAATCTCAAGATTTTTGAAAGATTGTGGAATATGGATACCAAGAACCATACATGTTATCTTACCATAATAACTAATACTTTGAAGGGAAATCCACTAACAGTTAAGAAGACTCTCTTTTTTGTTAATCAAGTGGTGAATGGAGTAATTTTCTAAAGGATTTCTATGATATATGAACATTAAAGCTAACATGAGAAACTCTAACTAAGTCCTAGAAAGCTCAAGAAAACCAATAATGAGAATATACTAGTTTTGTGTTCGTTTAATTATAAATATGTATATCCCATTAATATTTTATTAATGTGTAATATTAAAGTAGGTTAGTAAAATAGGAAATAAGTATATAAGTACATCTAAGTAAACATGTAAATATATAGAAAGTACAACTAATTTAAACAAAATTTAAATATGTTAATAATTAAATAAAAAATAAGTATACAAATGCATATAAATAAACATGCAATGCTTAGAAATACGACCCGCCATTTAATTGAACCAACACACTACTTTCCTATTCATTATTAAATAATTAAGTATCTGTCATGAGTTGCATACATGATAAAAAGGGTGTATATAGTAAATATGATGTCGTTATTTTCCTAGAATGAAAACTAATACGAACCCATTATATTTTCCCTTATTACATGAAACTCTAAACCATTTTACAAAAATTCAATAATTACTATATAAGTATTCTTTAATAATCATTCAGTTTTGGGTAAATAAATTAGAAAAATTATTTAGGTTAGATTTGAAAAAATATAGTCTTAAAACTGTAAATTTATTAGTTGGATTACATTTAATCAACAACTAATTTGAAAGAGATAAGACCACATATAGACTATATAAAACATTAGTGCGTTATCCTAATTACCTATATTTGCCAACTTATTTCATTTATTTTTTGTGTTCTTTATATGTATATCTTTTGTTCCTCTTTATACATATATATGCATTTATATATATATATATATATATATATATTTATAGGTATGAGTGTGATATATAGAGAGAATGAATGTGGCTGTCTTAAATCAACATGTTTAACATTAAATATTTGTTAATTTGTTTCAATTGTGTTGTTCATATGATTGTTTTTATGTGTATGGTGTATTCATGTTTATACAAATATATGTATAAGTATGATGGAGAAGGAGAGAATAAATGTGGCTCTTTATAGTAAACTAATAACCGAATGTGTTCTTCATCTATATTTTTTAAATTTTTGATGAACTTAGTAAGAGTTAAATCTCACATTTATATGTTCTTCAAAGGTTTGAGTTTTTTGAGCTTCATTAATTGTTATTGTTCATTTTCTATGTTATCTTTTGTGATGACAAATGCTTTCATTTTGAAATAATGATGTAGAAAAATGATTTAATATGAATAAAATATGTAAATTATACAATTAGTAAGTTGTATTGTTATTTTGTGTCATTTAGATCAAGTTTCGATTATGTATACCTATGTTTGCGTAAGAGCTAGAGGGGGGGAGTTTATTTGCTTCTTTATTTGATATGGGTTTAATGTTGTTAGTTCGCTATGAGTTGTCTTTATAAATACTAATTAAGATTTCTAAGTTTAATCGTATGATATGAAATGAGAGCATGTAGAATTTTATCAAAGCTTTTGATCTTGTTTTATTAATTTTTCATTATTTTGACGATTTATCTGACTTGGAAATTATGTCTTTTTTTTGTTATATTTAGTATCTTGCATGAATGATATCTAATTACTTGGAAATATTTTCTAATTACTTTGTAATATGCAAGGAAAAATGTTAATCAGAGACATGGGACGTGGTGGTGGACTTAGTGGAAGAACTTGTGTGATTTTACGAATACCTAGTCTACCTTCTCCACGTAATCAGAACACTCGTAAGATTACCAAAAACACTTGTAAGACCAATATAAAGACCCGGGCATGGAAATGACCTATATCAAATTCCGATCACAAGTTTAGGGAAAAGAAACCATGAACACCATGCCGCATCAGATTCCAAGTGGGACAGTAATTATTTATATATGTTTATTGTATAAATCTCATTCAACTTCAAAATGTATGTGAAAAATATGAATAAGATTAGCTCATAGATTATGAAGCTTTTGTGTTTACGACTAACTACATTAAAATTAATTTTATAGTATACACAATGATACAACAGTAAAGATATTGAATGCGACTATTCGTTCAAAATGGGCAGTTCGGGCATACACGTATATTGCCATTCTTGCACAAAATTCGAAATGGGCTGTAGAAGTTACCAAGAAGTTTGTTGTATGTTATTTTTATTTTTATAATTATGTACATTACACACACCTAAGTTCTTTTTATTAATTAAGGCATTTGAAGATGCAAAAACCCGAAAAGGCTAAAGAGTGTTTTGAATTATATGTCAAAAAGAATATTAAAAAATTGGTCAATCAA
The DNA here is from genome assembly GCF_009905375.1 of Apium graveolens. Lineage (NCBI taxonomy): Eukaryota > Viridiplantae > Streptophyta > Magnoliopsida > Apiales > Apiaceae > Apium > Apium graveolens. The sequence goes on along the minus strand of NW_027420941.1, from coordinate 82,490 downwards.
TTCTCCCTCTCTCTCGATTAGAGTCGGCCGCCCCGTCTTTCTTTAACCCTAATCATCACACCTCCTTCTTCACCCTTTCTACCCATCTTCATCTCTATCTCCATCCTCTCTCTTCATCCATACAAAATTTTTATCATTTATTTTTAACTTTCTTTCAATAAATATCGGATTTTGTTCAAAAATTCGGTTCTTTTTTGTTTCGTTTAATTGAGTTATTATTTATGTGTCTGATTGTCTCACTTTGTGCGATGTGTCTCGCGTTATGCGATGTGTTGAAAATGGATTTCACGGTATATTGGGAGATCTGGATATCTTGCATCAACAACACTTTCGGTAGGTTTATAGCTGGTGTCCGGCAGGTAGATGGTGTGCTTTTGGTACGGTAATGAAAATCGCATGTGCTCACCTCTCACAAAATATTTTTGTTCATAACACGAAGGCCCTCTCAGTTTTTGTAATTGAGTCCTCTGAACATTGTACTATCCATGGAATTAATGTGAGGGTCAATTGTGAAACTACTGTTTTCGGTGGAGATGCAGGCTGGATCGCTTGAGAAACCATTATCTTCATTTTTAATTTTAAGAATATTTTTATTCAGTTAGTTAAGCAATCCGGAAACAAACAAGCTAATTATTTAGTTCGTCTATTTATTTTTCAGCCTGGTTGCATGATCAATTAGGGGTTTTGTACCGATTGAGTTTTTTTCATGTTATTAATGAAATTTGCTATAAATTTGGCAAAAAAATAAATAAAAATTGGTCAATCAAGAAAAAGCGTTGTTCGAAGAAAATGTAGAGTTTTCCAAAATGCTATAGACATAGGCATTTTCATCAGTATTTCACAATGACATAGAAGAATTATAAGCTAATTAATGATTATATGATTTTTATACTCTCCTATGAAAGGATTTTCACATGGCCTACAACCTTAATTACCTATTATATTATAATTGAAAATGTGATAAAGAGATTCTCAAATTCATTTATATTTTTTTATCCCTATATAATGATAATAATTTTATTTTTCTAATCTTTTTTTACATAATTAGATGTGATTGGTGCACTACTTATCATTTTTTCTCCTTTTCTTTTCATTAAAAGCATTTTTTAGTGATTACATATTGTTTTTGTTTACATTTGAATTTAATTGTGGATTAGCAATTTATTTTATAGATTAAATTTTGGGTTCGTTGGAGTTTATTTTTGTTTTGGATAATTGTTGGCCAACTAAATTTATTTTAAATTTATCTCCACACGTGCTAGGCTTTTAAACGACATACAAAACAATACTTATAAGTAAAGTAAAATTAGTTTGAAATTATTATACATTTGATATATTACATATTATATAGACTTTGCTTGATAGGAATGTTGGATAGATATTATTTAAAACTTTTGTCTACGTAAAGTAATTGTTACTTATTTCAATTTTCAGAATTTAATTTATAGTTAATAATCAATAAAAAGATGTTATGGCTATCTAATTTATATAAAAGTGAATGAAATAAACTCTTCTTTGTTGTTGTTTTGAGTAATGTATACAAGAGATAACTAATATTATCAATTTAAGATATATGCATATAGATCCTCACAAATTTAACAATATTTGATTAATAATAATGAACATGATACTACTTTATCTATTATTTGGAAACGGGTTACTACGATTACATTGCTTGAATTTAAAAGATAATCGATAATTAAAAAAATTAGTACAACAAGGACAGTGACAAAGAGGATGACTACAGACCTCCTTGGACAATCAGATGACACCCTCATTCGAATCAGATGACCTAATAGGAGTTTTGCTACAGTGGGGGACTTTTTCTAGTTTTGGGGCAAGATTATGCAGAACTCCCTTTAGTCGCAAGTGCTAAGGCCACCAATGCAAGAAATCTGAGGACATGGAATAATCAGATACAGTGACCTTTCCTATCACCCCCTGTGCAAAACATTACACTATTTTAATAAAAATAAATAAAAGTCAATATAAAAGAATCAAAAAGAGAATTAGTATGTATACCTACCTAGATCTTTGATGTATAATGAACAATCCCTGATAAAGCTACACATATGAAAAAATTTAAGGATTAAAAGTGGCAACCTATAATAAAAAGTTAAATCAAAATCTTATTTATTAGAAATTAGTTGTACTTTTAGCACAAAGACCCTGATGTCTTCCCCAGATACGCTCTCCTCACCATCTTTGCAGCTCAATTGGTTGGTCATATACTCAATTTTGAAGTTGTGGAATATAGTAACATTGGGGCGGTCAAGGAATTAGGGATTATGGAGTATGTGCAACACCCTTAATTTATATAGGCCCTGGTATATAAAACATTAGAATTTTCTACGAAATTTCTTAGAAATTTCTTTACCTAATATTCTTCGATCAAGTAATTTTTCTATTTGTCTATTATTTTTTTTGTTCATATTCTTTGTAAGGTTTAAAAATAAAGAAATAACTTTTTTGTTTGTTTTTTTATAGTTGTATGATAAATATCAAAATAAAATATTTATTAAATTTATTATTTTATTTAGTTATCCAAAAACACAATTACAAATGAAAAATTTTTGAATTTTGTAATCAGTGCATATTTCCCACTCTCTCCGTCTCAATTCTATACCGTTTCAAAGTTACTCAAAATTGTAAAATTTTATTATATAGAAATTAACTACTCCCTTATATCCATTATCTTTTCCACTACACTAGTTATATATATATATATACAGACAAATAATCAAATAGAAACTAAAATTAAAATAAAAACTAGAAACTAAAATAAGCAGGTCATATATAGCTTATACTTATAAAGAATGCTCAGATGAGACTTCATGTTATTCTTTAAAACTGTATGATCACATGGTAATTCTGGTGAGACCTCAATGTAGCAGACCAGCTCTGATGAAAATTTTCAAGATATACCTGAATGACTTTGCAGCATCAACAATTTCACTAATGTACATATCAGATGGAAATATCTGGAAGTGAAGAGCAGAAAACATTAGACAAAGGACAAAGTATAAGCACTTGTAGCTTAATGACATGCTAGATCTAAAGTTAGAGGATTGAGCATATCACTGAAAACTGATCACGTCACAAATGGCTAGTACATGAACGAAAAAAATTAGTGTCAGAGAAATAAATGGACCAGTAGGTTTTTTATGCCTATTTCAATATATTAATTAGTGACTAATTAATCTATTAAAATATTCGCGTGAAACATGTACCGATATATTTTTTTTACTTTGGTTCCTTTTGCTGTGTCATGTGTGTTTACTGTATACATATAATCACATACATAATTCACAATTCACCAAGAAAAATCATTTCCCATTACCTAATTACTTTTTTGAGGATTACATAAGCCTCCTTATAGACTCCTAATTACTTTTGGCTGATAGCCAGGGCCACGATGTGTTAGATAGTTCAAGCATTCTTGTTTACATATACAAGTACATTTCAGAAAAATGTAGATAACACATTAAGGAATTTATAAAGAATTTTAAGTGTAACAAAAAACATTTCCGACAAGGACATAATGTGGAAAAGTGAATTAGCAGGGACTTAAAAAGGTACTTGGTTTCTTTTATCTTTACTCCTCAAAGTATCGAACCATGATACATGGACAGAGGTTATGTACAAAATTCTATGCAGCTGTTACAAAGATCATACCTCAACATTTTTAATCTCCATGGTACCATCCACTAGCAATTCATGTGTCTCTTCATATGGATGGATAATGTCTTCTATTTTTAATTGAGAGAACAAGTTTTCTAGGCAAGGAGCATATGTCGTTAAAGATAACTTAATATTGTTATTTTCATACTAATATTTTAAAACGAATTAAACATAAATCGTAGGTCGGTATTATATGCTCAACGGGAAAACTTGGGGCCAACGGACTTAGTAAAACGTTCTTACTAAATTCTACTACAAACATGAGCTTACTTGGTATCAACAGACTTGGGTATGATGGGCTTACACCTAATGCAAACAATCCTGTAAAACCAATACAAAGTGACAGGGTATAAATTTACAATCCGAAATCATAATAATTCGTTAATCCTTAGATAGGTTATATCTATATCCAAATTAGGATTATTATTATCGAACTAAAATATTATTTTTATGCACAATAAAATCATAATAAAGTCATATATAATATTATAACATCCATATTAAAATAAGTATGTGCATCGCACATGTTATCTATACTACTATATTAAAACCAAACTCAAGATAAATCGTTCATGAGAATTATGGCCTCGACAGAAAAATGAGCTTATTAAAATCTAATACAAAGATGAGCTTACATGGTATAAACATGATAGCTTATTAAGATCTATTACAAACAATCATCTTAAAACTAATACAAAGTGATATATTATAAGTTTAGAATCTGTAATCATAATAATTTGATAATTCTTTAAATAATATATATCTATATCCAATTTAGATTTATTAATTTTCAATTATTATTATGCACAATATATTCATATTAGATTCAGAACATTACAACTATAATATTAAAATAAGCTCGTGCATCGCATGGGTTGTTCGATATTCTATACTACTATAAAGCCGAACTTAAGATAAATCGTTGGTCATTACAATGGGATTAACTACTCAGAATCAATGGATTTGATAAAAATGGGTTACTAAAAACTAATAAAACATATTTTTTTAAAAATCCAATTCAAAGTGATAGCTTAAATTCTAATATGGAAATATAATATTTTTTTAGTGCTTTATATAGTATATATTTTTATCCAATTTAGATATATTAATATCCAATTAAAATAATATTATTATTCGCACTAAAATCATATTAGAATCATTCCATTATTTATATCACAATAATATAAACTCGTGCATCACATAAGTTGTTAGTTAGTACTATATTAAAGTCGCATTCAAGATAAATCATTTGTCGGTATTTTGGGCTAAACAACATTCGTGAAGTGAGCTTATTAAAATCCAATACAAACATATTTATTAAAAACCCGATCTATTTATCTATATATATTATATACTCCCACCTTTAATCTAAACTACTTTATTTCTTGTTAATAGGCTAAAACATAATTGAACTCACTTCTTTGTAGTTGGGTAATTGAACTCAAAAAGTTTGTAGTCGACTAACTTGCATTTACATGATCATTGTCAACATATTTAAATGGACTAACCGAGTGCTGATATGGCTCTATGATATGTTAAAAAACAACCAGATGGCTTGCTAATTTGTCATAATTCGAGTAACAATATACATTGATAGGGATCGATAAATGGGGGAATGTTATACATATACATTATATATATATATATAACTAAGTATTAAAGAGGCTGAGTAAGCTTATGGGATTAAGAACTGAGATGATAGGTGAGATGATAGGTATGAGTACATCAACACATGTACAAAAGCACCTTAACAATAAAGTCTTACATTATACCTAAACAATTGAAATCAATTAATCATAATACCCATAAATTGAAAAGGCATTGAATTCAAAATGCGTATATGAACACTAGAAATTAACTCATCGATTCATTATTTTTTTTGTTTCTTTTTGGTCTGATCCCTTCTCCATCTTTCAATTCCTTCCTTCGATTTTTTTTTCTTTGATCATACTTCTTGAGCAATTTGATCTGCTTTCCTTTTCATCTTCATGTGTAAATAGTATTAATATATAACTGTTTCTAAACTTTGTTATTTGATGTGCGCGGTTCAAAAGGTTCAGTCTTATTTATGTTTTAATTGTGTCTAATTGTACCAGTGGACTTACGGGTCATAAAGCCTACACGCATAGCTAAAAAGACTTAACGTCCCTTTGTTACAAATCAACAAAAATTAAAGCAAAAGGTTTTTTTCTTTAATTATTCAAGTGCAAGTTAATATTAGTAAAGAAAGTTAATATTTATTTTATTATGTGTTCCTCGACACTGAGGGCATCCCTCAAACGAAACCAAACTAAAGATAATTATTGAAACCGTAATAATGGACTTAGCACGCTTATTTTTTTATGTATTGATTATAATTAGATACTTAAATTTCAATCCTTTTTTTTCTAATTCTGACAAAAATATTATAGTAAACATATATATGACCTTATTTCGTATCTCACAGAAAATAAAGTTACTAATAATTTGATAATTGAATTCTTCTTTAATGTTATACAAGCGTGTAACCCGTGCAATGCACAGATTAATTTTAATATTTTTTTCCTATTATTAGTATAATCTTATTTTTATAAAAAATAAATAAATTATTTAATAATCCGTGCGCTGTCCGGATTAATTTTGACATTTTTCAAGGAAAATATGGTATAATTGATTGATTTGATCTTGGTTAACACTATTCTAAAATTTTGTTAGCACTTTTCAAAATAATATAGACACATATAATTTATTAAAATAATTAATTTATATATCAAATTTAACTACAAACTCTATTAATCGCCCAAATTCTTATAAACCTTTTTTTTATTAAAAGTAAAACATTTAATAAAATATATAAAATAGAATAATAGATTATTAAATAATTTATTAAATTAATTGAAATTGAACAATATGTTATTAATTAATAATATATATTTTGTACGATAAATTATCCTATAACCCGTGCGGTGCCCGGTAATTTTAATATTTCTTGTCATACTTTTGTAAATTACTTATTTTCATAAAAAGAAAATAAATTATAAAATATTTAATGTAAATATGAAATTAATGATATAATTATTTTTTTATGTAAGTAGTATAGTAGAGTTTGTAAAGAAGTTAGAGTTTAAGTAGTATAATATAGATATAACTACTACAAATGATAGAGTTTGTAGTTATGTTGGATACATAAATTAAATATTTTAATAAATTATATGTGTTTAATTTTTTTTGGAAGGTGGTAGCAAATATTTTAGGAAGGTGTTAAGCACCAACCAAACCAATCAATTATAATAGTATAGTATAGATGGTTTCTCCCTATAGCATTTAAATAACTATATAATTTACATGATTAACAAATCATTATCATGTTTTACCTACATGTTTGTACTCAAAATATCAAACTATTATAACCATAATATTTTATATTGTATTTTATTTTTAAAAATTATACAATATTCAATAGAATATATTTATGAGCCTAATCATACTAGCTTTATTTCTTTTAAGGCCACAACCTCAAAATACTTTTAAAATGTTTGTTTGAGAAGCCACATAAATATAGAAGAAGATTATGAGATGGTTTTTGTAAGTATAATACATTAATTATTGTTTTTTATCTATGATTGTCCATCTTCTATTCCCATAGAAAATTAAATAATTTTGATTATACTTGTATCATTTCAAAATCCAATATAATATTCTCCCAAACATATGACTTACTTTTAAAAATCTATATATTATGAAATATATTTATTCAAATTATAATATTACTATTTTGGCATTTATTTTTTAAAAAATGAAGATGGTAAGAAGAATCTAGAACGTCCATTTCAATTCTAGCACTCGTACTTCTTAAAAACATCCGTAGAAGTTTAAATTCACATATGTTAGCTCTATTATGTTAGATGTATGTCTTAATAACCCCACTAAAATTTTTCTACACACATATGTGTATTATTTGTACAAGTACCCCCCACAATCTTGTGTTATCCCTTATAAACTCTAAGCTTAGGTAATGATAAACTTGAGATAATTGTTTTAACTCTCATGTGATTATTCTCTTTGTAGGAAATTAATTAATGTTTTTATGGGTGTTGTATGAAATATATATTTAAATATATGTCTATGTGACCAACTTAAACTATATATGGATTCATTTTATGATATTAAGGATTTCAATTTTGTAATTGTAAATAAAATTTCACACTTTGTAGTGTTTCAAGATTTAAGGTCTCGCGGATCAACAGAATTAATTTACACTGAGAAATACATTTAGAATATATTATAATTGCTTTGATTTTTTGTTTTTCTTTTAAAAATTAGTATCTTAATTATTTTAAAGCATCAACATGTTAACATGTTTAGTTTCTGAAATTTGAGTAGTTTTACTCTATTGTTTCGCGTACAGCAAGAACAATATCAAGGGCAACACCAAGGCCAATACCCAACATTCATTCTGCAAGGACAGTCACAAAGCCAAGACCCAACCTGGGTCCCAACAAGAAGAAGATCAGCGACAAGTTCAAGGGCACACAGGTAAGAACATATTATTCATCTACTTTTTTAGATTCCTAAATTAGGGAGAATTCTTTATCTTTTGAAAGTGACTCAAGCACTACTAAAATTTTAGTAGATCATTAAACAAAACAAAGGAATAACCATATAAAGGTTGTTTGTACCAGCTGACTTATTGCATTATAGATGTCATGGAGACTCCGTATATTTTTGGTGCCCACCTACACTATTGCTTCTACGTTCTGATGTCAATTGTGTGAACATATAGGAATTTGTTAAGAACTTTTGCCGAGGATTGGATCATCATTTCCACTATTATCTTTGTTGATTTATCTTCATCATCATCATCATCAATCATTACACAAAGAGTTATCTTCATCATCATCAATCATTACACAATAGACGTGCTACAATTCTTTCTTTTACGCTCCATCACCGAAAGTCTACTTCATCATGCATACAACCACGTGAAAAGATTAAATTTTTTTAGTGGTTTATAGAGTCGATAGACCTTGCTTCTTTTGTCATATGCGGTAAAGATACATTTCTTGACAATCTCATCTAATCTCATCTAGCTTTTTTCTTTTCTTGTCAGGAATATGTGCATATGCAATGCAACCGAAAATTCTTAGATTTCCAACCAAGTGCTTTGCCAATCGCCGACCTTGTTGGAAGATAAAGATACTTTGGTGCCATTTTTTGTGATACATTGCTCGGCTTGCTTTTTTGTGGGATACTTATACATGTTTGATATTTAATTACAGGTTTTGCTTCTGTTCTTTGTGTCTATTCATTGCAAAACTTCTCTCTTTGTAGTTATCATGTGAGAGACAGACAGCTAGACCTGTTAGAAGTCAAACTCTCCATAAACATAATAAATAAAATACAAGTGTGAATAAGATGAGAGACACATACAGCTTCCTGAAAATATGGTAGGCAGGAAAATCCAAAGCACATGCATGCATACACAGTGTGGAGAAAATTGTGGAGCAAATAAAGGTAGGCTGCATATGTTCTCAATACACGGTTTAGTTGTTATAATAAATATGATGCTGTAAGCAATGATGTAACCTTATGTTTGTTCAAGCCTATAAAAAGGCTGCAAATAGGTATTGTAATATGTACAAAAAAAAGAAAAGAAAAAGAAGAGTTGTAGTTGAGAAAAAAAATCAGAGCCGAAGCTCTTTGTTAAAGAAAAAGGCAGGAGCCTTGTGTTTGTGTCAAGAGTATATAAGCTGTAGTTTATTATTGTTATTAATATATACAGGTGTGTGTTTGTGTTATACAAAGCTTTTATATATTTGTTCAAGGCCAATCTACGCTTCCAATAAGTGGTATCCGAGCCAAGGTTCTGTTCAGGAAAAATGGCGAATATGATGCAACCGCAAATTCCAAAATTGACGGCAACAAATTATGGGAACTGGAGTATACAAATGAAGGTGTTACTCGGTTCTTACGATAACTGGGATACTGTGGAAAATGGGTATAGCGAGCCCGTGGATGCAGCCGCTGAAGCAGCTCTTCCAAATGCCGAGAAGACGACGTTAAAGGAGTCCCGTAAAAAAGATAAAAAGGCGTTATTCACAATTTTTCAAGGTGTTGATGAATCTACCTTTGAAAAAATTTCTGAAGCAAAAACAGCAAAAGATGCGTGGGAGATTCTGCAGAAATCATTCCAGGGTGTCGAAAAAGTTAAAAAAGTGCGGCTCCAAGTTCTACGTGGCGAGTTCGAAAATTTAAAAATGAAAAGCTCCGAAAATATTGGTGAATTTGTTACGCGTTTGAAAACGGTGACAAACGAGATGAAAAGAAACGGTGAAAGTCTTAATGATATCCGGGTCATGGAAAAGTTGCTCCGTTCATTGACAAGAAAATTTGATTACGTTGTTACATCAATTGAGGAGTCAAAAGATCTATCCACAATTTCCATTGATGAGCTCGTAGGTTCCCTTCAAGCCCACGAGCAACGAATGAACCAGTATGATGATGCAAGCCATTTGGAGAAGGCGTTGCAAAGTAAGGTGTCCATCAGTGACAGTTCTGGCAGTAGCAGTTCTGCACGTGGCAGAGGTGGTTTTAGAGGTGGCTACCGAGGTGGACGAGGACAAGGAAGGCAGTCCTTCAATAGAGGCCAGAATTCGGGAAGTTATCAATCATCTGGTCGTATTCAAAATTTTAGAGGCCGAGGAAGAGGTGGATTTCAACAACGAGGTGATAAATCTCAATTTCAGTGTTATAACTGTAATAAATTTGGCCATTTCAGTTATGAGTGTAGATCCCCGAAGGTGGAAGAAACTAGTCATTTTGCAGCAGCAAAAGAAGATAAAGATGTTGGTACTGCTATGTTCCTCACTTATAAAGGAGACGAGGAAAGCAAGAAGAATGTTTGGTATCTTGACTCAGGGGCCAGCAATCACATGACTGGCCACAAAGATTTATTTATGGAGATAGATGAAACCGTCAGCGGGGAAGTTACATTTGGCGATTCTTCAAAAATTCCTGTTAAAGGGAAAGGTACAATTACGATTGTATCAAAGAATGGTGAGAAAAGGTATATAAATGATGTTTATTATATACCTGCTTTGAAAAGTAATATCATCAGTCTTGGCCAACTTGTGGAGAAAGGATATAATATTCAGATGCAGGATAATTCTCTCATCATCAGAAATCATGTTCGAGAATTAATTGCAGATGTGGAGATGTCAAAGAATCGTCTGTTCACACTTGATATGCAGACGAAAATGCAGAAGTGCTTGAAGTCGGTCATTAAAAATGACTCATGGTTATGGCATTTAAGATATGGTCATCTTGGATTTTCTGGCTTAAAATTATTGTCAAAAACAAAGATGGTGGATGGCTTGCCAGAAATTAATGAACCAGAAAATTTGTGTGAAGCATGTGTCAAAGGAAAGCAACACAGACAAAGTTTTCCTGTTGGAAAATCATGGAGAGCCAGAAGGCCATTGGAGATTGTCCACACTGATATTGCTGGTCCGTTTGATATCCCATCACTCGGAGGTAACAGATATTACCTAACATTTATTGATGATTTTAGCAGGAAAAGTTGGGTATATATCATTAAAGAAAAAGCAGAGGCTCTTGATAAATTCAAGGAGTTCAAAGCACTGGCTGAAAAACAAAGTGGACATTATTTGAAGACACTCAGATCAGACAGAGGAGGCGAGTATACTTCAAACTTATTCAGAAGTTTCTGTAGAGCACATGGCATCAATCATCAGTTGACAACGGCGTATACTCCTCAACAAAATGGCGTTGCAGAAAGAAAAAATCGCACTATTCTTGACGTGGCAAGGAGCATGGTGAAAGCAAAGCATATGCCAAGAACTTTTTGGGCTGAAGCCGTGTTATGTGCTGTTTATCTGTTGAATCGTTGTCCAACAAAAAGTGTTAGAAACAAAACTCCAAATGAAGCATGGAGTGGTAGCAAGCCATCAGTTGGACATCTCAAAATCTTTGGGTGCATTGCATATGCACATGTTCCAGATCAGAAAAGGAAGAAACTGGATGATAAAGGCGAGAAATGCATCTTTACCGGATATGACAAAAGAAGCAAGGCATACAGACTGTATAATCCACTAACGAAGAATTTAATCATTTCTCGAGATGTTGAATTTGATGAATCAGATTACTGGAGATGGAGTGATGAAGAAAGAAAAGTTAGAGGTTTATTCTTTAATGATGATGATGATGACGATGATGACCCCAATATTGAAGATGACGGAGATGATGATCCAACACCTCCACAAAGTCCAAATCAACAAACTCCCGCATCAACACCATCAACAGGAGGAAGCAACAGTTCAGGGGGAGCACCAAGCAAGATGCGGAGTCTGGATAATATCTATGAAGCAACAAGTCTGGTACAAACAACATTTGATTATTCTTTATTTTGTTTAATGGCTGAATGTGATCCAGTTACATTTGAGGAAGCTTCTGAAGAAAGCAAATGGAACAAAGCCATGGATGACGAAATTGGTGCAATCAAGAAGAATGATACCTGGGAGCTCACAGATCTTCCAGAAGGACACAAAGCCATTGGTGTCAAATGGGTCTACAAGACAAAGACCAATCAAGATGGTGAAGTTGAAAAGTACAAGGCAAGGTTGGTGGCTAAAGGCTACAAACAGAGATATGGCATTGACTATGATGAGGTGTTCGCTCCAGTTGCAAGAGTTGATACTATAAGACTTCTTACAGCAATTGCAGCTCAGAATCAGTGGAAGATTTTTCAGATGGATGTCAAGTCGGCATTCTTGAATGGTTACCTCGAAGAAGAAGTCTATATTGAGCAGTCTCCAGGATATGTTCGAAAAGGCCAAGAAAATAAAGTCTACAGACTGAAGAAAGCATTGTACGGATTGAAACAAGCCCCACGAGCATGGAACACAAGGGTTGATGAATACTTTCAGAAAAATGGTTTTGTGAAGAGTCCATACGAGCATGCTCTCTACACAAAAACAAATTCAGGGGGAGATATTATGATCGTTTGCTTATACGTAGATGACATGATCTTCACTGGAAACAACCCTGGTATGTTCGATGATTTTAAGAAAGTTATGACTAACGAATTTGAGATGACAGATATTGGTCAAATGTCTTACTTTCTTGGAGTCGAGGTGAAGCAAAGCAAAGATGGAATTTTTATGTCGCAGAAAAAATATGCCGAGGAGATTTTAAAGAAATTCAGAATGGAGAAATGCAAGCCAGTGAGTACGCCAGCAGAGTCAAGCATAAAGCTCAGAATTGACTCAACAAGGGAGTCGGTAAATCCGACATTATTTAAAAGTTTGGTTGGAAGTTTGAGGTACCTAACTTTCACTCGTCCAGATATTATGTATGCAGTTGGATTGGTTAGTAGGTACATGGAGAAGCCGAAGCAAGATCACTTCATGGCAGCTAAAAGAATTTTGCGGTATATAAAAGGTACACTTGATCATGGTCTGTTTTACACGCATTCTCAAAATTCAAAATTAGTTGGCTACTCAGATAGTGATTATGGTGGAGATTTGGATGACGGGAAAAGCACATCAGGATATGTTTTTCATATCGGTTCAGCAATATTTTCTTGGTCATCAAAGAAACAACAGACAGTTGCCCTCTCAACATGTGAGGCAGAGTACATCGCAGCAGCAGCATGCGCATGTCAAGCTATGTGGCTAGGCTATATATTGGGAGAATTAAATCTTGCCAAAGAAGATCCAATTACTATTTATGTGGATAATAAATCTGCTATTTCACTCGCGAAAAATCCGGTGTCACACAGTCGCAGCAAGCACATCAACATAAAATATCATTTTATTCGAGAGCAGGTGAACGGAAAAATTGTGGAGTTGGTACATTGTAGGACTGAAGAAAATTTAGCAGATATTTTTACAAAGCCGTTGAAGCCGGACGTATTTCAAAAAATGAAAAAGAAGCTTGGAATGGAAAGTCGAGTTTGAGGGGGAGTGTTAGAAGTCAAACTCTCCATAAACATAATAAATAAAATACAAGTGTGAATAAGATGAGAGACACATACAGCTTCCTGAAAATATGGTAGGCAGGAAAATCCAAAGCACATGCATGCATACACAGTGTGGAGAAAATTGTGGAGCAAATAAAGGTAGGCTGCATATGTTCTCAATACACGGTTTAGTTGTTATAATAAATATGATGCTGTAAGCAATGATGTAACCTTATGTTTGTTCAAGCCTATAAAAAGGCTGCAAATAGGTATTGTAATATGTACAAAAAAAAGAAAAGAAAAAGAAGAGTTGTAGTTGAGAAAAAAAATCAGAGCCGAAGCTCTTTGTTAAAGAAAAAGGCAGGAGCCTTGTGTTTGTGTCAAGAGTATATAAGCTGTAGTTTATTATTGTTATTAATATATACAGGTGTGTGTTTGTGTTATACAAAGCTTTTATATATTTGTTCAAGGCCAATCTACGCTTCCAACAAGACCTTCTCCTTTTCGATTTAAATTCCAATTATCCTCTTGCACTTGTCCTTTTGTAATGTACCTTATAAAGTTCTCATTTTTGGTTTAAAAATCTAATAACCTAAGAGATTCTCATGCTTTTGGATTACTCATCTGATGAGCCTAGAGAACTGCTCCTGAATTCACATCTGATGAACCTTTGGAACTTCTCCTCTTCAATTCATCATGTGGGCCCGTGGAGCCATGTGCCCCAGTCGTCTGGATATGCTAATCAGGAGCTTATTCTCATTCATTCTCAAGACACCTGCAATAGTGATCCTCGCTCCTCCGACATTATTAAACTTGTGCTCTGAATTATGCTGCTGGTTAAATAGGCTTGGGAGGTTAAAGGAATTTCCATAATGTTGTTCACAGAGGTCAAATGGTTCACGGCTACTGGCAACATCTGAAAATTCAGAATAGTTGCAACACTAATGGAATTGTTTTGATAATATTAATAATTTACACCCATAATGCACAGCAGGTCCAGGGTCCATCACCCATGCTGGAAAGCAAACATTTGCAGTAATGATACAGTTGGAACTTAAACCGTGTACTTCTGAACTGCAGTTGAGTCTGGAGGCACACGGATGTGAGTATAAAGTTGAAGTTGACCCCAAACAAGTAGAGAAATAATGTATCATATCATAGAGCATCATGTTGCAAATGTGTGTACATAAGAAAAAATCTGTTACACTAGTGAAGATGCACAGTCTTCCTTCTTCAAAGTCTTGGGAGAGATGATGCTTAATCCGTTGTACTAGTACACTCATTCCCTAAAATTTAAGTTACAAAAATTAGGAGAATGAATAACTAATCTATTGCAGTTTCTCTTATGTCCTCTTAAAGCGTTACCAGGTATGACTGGAACAGTTATAACCTAATCAAGGAACAATACTTTAACAAAAATAAAAAATATTTTAAAAACCCATGTTTAATTAAATCCTCGTGAATGATATAATTAATAAACCTGACAATCAAGCAACAATACTTTTATTAAAACAAAAAATATTAAAAAAACATATAAACTTTGCACATATTATTCCTTCATAAATGAAAAGGATATAAGATGAAAACAATTTGAAGTGGTCGAAACAATACCTCAACCCTTAATTTTCTCCGGATGAGACTTACCTTTGGTGTTGGTGTCTCTTAACATATTAACCACCACAACCGTGAACATTTGGCAAACCAAGTCATTGCAAGAACATACAAGAACTAATATGCCAATATATGGAATTTGTGAAATAAAGGATGTAATGAGATTAAATATTTCTTTATTACACAAGAGAATTTATTTGAATTTTAATTGGAAAGGCAAAACGTGATAGGATCCACGCCCAAAGCACTTCCATCAACTGAAAAAGGTGAAAGAGAGGTAGATAACTGAGAGGGTTAGAGAAACCATATGGTTTGTTGCACCACTAAGTACAAAATGAAAGAAACAAAGTTGAGAGACATCAAAATGAAGTATAATATCATTTAGCCAAGAACTATTTGAAAATTGGAAAATCGGTGAGGGTAATTCTTCAAGAATTTCAAAGTTTATGATGTCGAATTTATTAGATCCCATCTTTCCCTTGATTAAGTCATTTAACATGTGGATCAACTTATATATTACGTCATTTTAACAAACCCCTCATATTTAGATGAGATATCACTATAAGAAAAATAGGTAAATACGACCGGCCAAAAGTCCTCGCATTTACCTAAATATGTCAGGACACGGTCGTATCTTTTAGTTTCTGGATCGGTCATGATACGGGAGGAATATTTAGTAAGTCAGTCATTTTTAAAGTAAATTGGACCAGCTAGTTTTGACCATTTAAAAAAAACCGCTTAAATTCAACTGGCCAAATTTGACCAAGGTAGTTGAATTTGACTTTTCACCAAAAAATTCAAAATCCCCCCCAAACTATTAAATATTTTGAATAAATTTAAAATGTCTGCCTAAAATTAAATTGACCATATATGGTCAAAGATGCGAATCTAAATTTCACCACCTTCGGTTGAATTAACAAACACCAGTTTTAAGAGACAAATCTCTCGCTGGAAATTGGAAAATTTCCAGATTCCAGTGAGTTTACCCAGGTCCAGTCATATTCCAGCAGCTTTAATTTCTTCAAAAAAGCTCAGTTTTTAGTCCAATTTTTCAATTTAATACACTCAAAATTGACCCAACAATCTCATATTCATATCCAAACTTACAAATAACTAGCATTTAACCGATTCCGGTCAAAATCAATTGAACGTCTATAAAGAAAAAAACAACATTAACAAAAAATTCACCAAACTAAAAAAACCTTAATATAAACAATTTCCCCACCACATACCAAGCATGTAAATCGAGCAACACAGTCAATCATAAATCATGAAAAAATTATCTACACGCTCATGTTCAATGATCTATCGATTCGTAACTTCAAAACACATCAATAAACAACCTAAAGTAAAAAGTCTAATTCGAATTAAAATCAAGAAAATGGAAATTTTTGAAAAATTATCTACCTAGCTCTCTACCGAATTTTTACCTTCAGGAGGGAGAGTAAGATGGTGGGAGGGACACAAATAGAAATAGAGGGGGAGAGAGAAAAAGAGAAGGGGTGGGTTACGTGAGTGAAAGGAGGGCTTCGGGTTAAAAATTTTATTTTATCATTTTTTTGTTTTTTTACTTATAATTTGGTTTTATTAAATGTAAATTCAACCATTGGATGAGTGTTTTAGGGGTTAAATTTGGTGTGTTAGATCTAATGCAAGGGGACTACAGAAGTGGCACTAAATTCAACTGTAACCGTTCGAATTTAGGAGTGTCGATTAATATTTTTCTTATGCTTTCTTATAATTTCTAGAAAATTAAAATTGTAATTAATTAACTTTTTTCTTACAAATATTATAATATTAAAAATATAATAAATTATATTAACAACTTGTTATTTTAATAAAAAATTTAAAATCATGAAGTTGGTCAATTTGAGCATAAATTCCACGAAAAAGATTGTGTGGTGAAATATTTAGTTAAGTTAATGATACCTTATTTGTTAAAATAATCGAGGTCTAATGATTAAAAATTGTTAAAATTTGCATATAACATTTTCTTGTAACCATTTTAACATCCATGTGGTTGGATGGTCTAATATTATTCTAAATAGTAGGAACACTCTATGGTAAGAATCTCAACCCCTAAATTCGAATTTGTAAAATAATTCGAATAATCACATCCGTAATAGATTACTCAAAATAAATGAGATATAAATTAAAAACTAAAACCCTAATCGATACCCTAAAATTTAAATTTATAACCCCATGTAATCATATTACCTACTCTAATGTAGAGATTCGAAAACAAGTTAATTATTAGCTCACTAATATTTTGTCAAAAATTATAGTGAATGTAGTCAGTCGACTTGGAACGCGATAATTCTTTCATAATTTTTTAAACTTTTTTTTATAAATATATATTTAAATTTCACGGAAGTATCATAAAATTTTAATAAAAGTTCTTTCATCACATATATTTTTATACCATATAAACTTGTAGTTGGGATGAATGTTATTATTGTGTGTATACATATTTTTTAAAATATTCACTAATTTTTAAATAGTTTAAATAAATTATTAAAAATTTTGAATATATTAAATACAATTGAATGTGGCCAAATTAGATACATACAAACGGATTTGTGTAGAAATATAAATTTCAAAATATAGGGGAATTTTCACCAACTTTTGCCCCAAAAGTTTTAAAAGTTATAGGAAATTTCATGTCATTTCCAAATAATAAATTTGACCAAAATCGATTGAATTTAGGAGAGCCAAAAAATTCAATGCGGAAAATTTCATCCAATTTTTTTAAAGAATCTCTCCTTGCTAACTAAAGGTAGTACACATGAAGATTATAAATGTATGTTGTTTTAAAACAAGCTAAGATACACTTTAATTTGCTTTTTTATGAAAATAGAATAGTCTTCGAGTTCATAATTTTGCATTTCTATATGTGATTAAATCATGTACTTATTCAATTACATATTAACTTAGGTGCGAATATTCTTGTAAATTCCATGTAGACCTAGCCGCATAAATATGACAATCTTCTAAGTTTTGTATTCATAGAAAATGATCAAATTATTTCATTGCAGTTGCAAGTTTTATGTATATATTTTGTGTGAGTAAGTTGTATGGAATTACTTAAAAAAAACTCTTTCCCGTAATCTCAACCAATTTATTATACATTTATATTCTTAGAAAGTGGTATTATAGATTTTGTGATTTAGAGATGACTTTCACAAAAATATGTTGCGACCAAAATTTTCTGGTATGACGGAAAATAATTGTAATCAATTGAGTATTCAAACAAAGATAGGGTCTTTCTAGTGTGTGTCAATGTAACAAATACATTTACATGATCAGATAATTTTTATGAACGAGAGCCATTATTATTAATGAGATTAGAGCTAATAAAAAATTTAAGTTGCTAATGTGCGTCGGCATGGAGACAAACAAGAAAATCGATTTCGGTATTGTAAGAATCTCAAGATTTTTGAAAGATTATGGAATATGGATACAAAGAACCATACATGTTATCTTACCGTAATAACTAAGACTTTGAAGGGAAATCCACTAAGAGTTAAGAAGACTCTCTTTTTTATTAATCAAGTGGTGAATGGAGTAATTTTCTAAAGGATTTCTATGATATATCAACATTAAAGCTAACATGAGAAACTGTAAGTAAGTCCTAGAAAGCTCAAGAAAACCAATAATGAGAATATACTAGTTTTGTGTTCGTTTAATCATAAATATGAATATCTGATTAATATTTTATTAATGTGTAATATTAAAGTAGGTTAGTAAAATAGGAAATAAGTATATAAGTACATCTAAGTAAACATGTAATATATAGAAAGTACAACTAATTTATACAAAATTTAAATATGTTAATAATTAAATAAGAAATAAGTATACAAATGCGTATAAATAAACATGCAATGCTTAGAAGTACAACAATGACCCGCCATTTAATTGAACCAACACACTACTTTCCTATTCATTATTAAATAATTAAGTATCTGTCATGAGTTGCATAGATGATAAAAAGGGTGTATATAGTAAATATGATGTCGTTATTTTCCTAGAATGAAAACTAATACGAACCCATTATATTTTCCCTTATTGCATGAAACTCTAAACCATTTTACAAAAGTTCAATAATTACTATATAAGTATTCTTTAAATAATCATTCACTTTTAGGTAAATAAATTAGAAAAATTATTTAGGTTAGATTTGAAAAAATATTGTCCTAAAACTGTAAATTTATTAGTTGGATTACATTTAATCAACAACTAATTTGAAAGAGATAAGACCACATATAGACTATATATAACATTAATGCGTTATCCTAATTACCTATATTTGCTAACTTATTTAATTTATTTTGTGTGTTCTTTATATGTATATCTTTTGTAATTTATTTTGTGTGTTCTTTATATGTATATCTTTTGTTCCTCTTTATACATATATATGCATTTTTATTTATATATATATATATATATATATTTATAGGTATGAGTGTGATATATAGAGAGAATAAATGTGGCTGTCTTAATTTGTTTCAATTGTGTTGTTCATATGATTTTTTTATGTGTACGGTGTATTCATCTTTATACATATATATGTATAAGTATGATGGAGAAGGAGAGAATAAACGTGGCTCTCTATAGTAAACTAATAACCGAATGTGTTTTTCATCTATATTTTATAAATTTTTTATGAACTTGGTAAGAGTTAAATCTCACTGTTATATGTTCTTCAAAGACTTTAGTTTTTTGAGCTTCATTAGTTGTTATTGTTCATTTTTTATGATTTAATATGAATAAAATATGTAAATTATACAATTAGTAAGTTGTATTGTTATTTTGTGTCATGTACATCAAGTTTCGATTATGTATACCTATGTTTGCGTAAGAGCTAGAGGGGGGTTTATTTGCGTCTTTATTTGATATGGGTTTAGTGTTGTTAGTTCTCTATGAGTTCTATTTACGAATACGAATTAAGATTTCTAAGTTTAATCGTATGATATGAAATGAGAGTATGTAGAATTTTATCAATGCTTTTGATCTTGTTTTATTAGTTTTTCATTATTTTGACGATTTATCTGACTTGTAAATTATGTTTTTTTTTGTTATATTTAGTATCTTGCATGAATGATATCTAATTACTTGGAAATATTTTCTAATTACTTTGTAGTATGCAGGGAAAATGCTAATCAGAGACATGGGACGTGGTCGTGGACTTAGTCGAAGAACTTGTGCTATTTTACGAACACCTAGTCTACCTTCTCCACGCAATCAGAACACCCGTAAGATTACCAAAAACACTTGTAAGACCAATATAGAGACCCGAGCATGGAAATGACCTAGATCACATTCCGATCGCAAGTTTAGGGAAAAGAACCCAAGAACACCATGCCGCATCAAATTCCAAGTGGGACAGTAATTATTTATATATGTTTATCGTATAAATCTCATTCAACTTCAAAATGTATGTGAAAAATATGAATAAGATTAGCTCATAGATTATGAAGCTTTTGTGTTTATGACTGACTACATTAAAATTAATTTTAAAGTATACACAATGATACAACAGTGAAGATATTGAATGCGACTATTCGTTCAAAATGGGCAGTTGGGCATACACGTGTATTGCCATTCTTGCACAAAATTCGAAATGGGCTGAAGAAGTTACCAAGAAGTTTGTTGTATGTTATTTTTATTTTTATAATTATGTACATTACACACACCTAAGTTCTTTCTATTAATTAAGGCATTTGAAGATGTAAAAACCCGGAAAGGCTAAAGAGTGTTTAGAATTATATGTCAAAAAGAGTATTAAAAAATTGGTCAATCAGTTCTCCCTCTCTCTCGATGAGAGTCGGCCGCCCCATCTTCCTTTAACCCTAATCATCACACCTCCTTCTTCACCCTTCTACCCATCTTCATCTCTATCTTCATCCTCTCTCTGCATCCATACAACATTTTTATCATTTGTTTTTAACTTCCTTTCAATAAATATTGGATTCTGTTCAAAAATTCGCTTCTTTTTCGTTTCGTTTAATTGAGTTATTATTTATAGATGGTGTCCGGCAGGTAGATAGTTGGGGTGCTTTTGATACGGTAGTGAAAAGCGCATGTGCTCACCTCTCACAAAATATTTTTGTTCATAACACGAGGGCCCTCTCAGTTTTTGCAATTGAGTCCTCTGAACATTGTACGATCCATGGAATTAATGTGAGGGCAATTGTGAAACTACTGTTTTCGGTGGAGATGCAGGCTGGATCGCTCGAGAAACCATTATCTTTATTTTTAATTTTCAGAATATTTGTATTTAGTCAGTTAAGCAATCCGGAAACAAAGAGGCTAATTATTTAGTTCGTCTATTTGTTTTTCAACCTGGTTGCATGATGAATTGGGGGTTTGTACCGATTGAATTTTTTTCATGTTATTAATGAAATATGCTATAAATTTGGAAAAAAATAAATAAATAAATTGGTCAATCAAGAAAAGGGGTGGTTCGAAGAAAGTGTAGAGTTTTCCAAGAATGCTATAGACATAGGCATTTTCATCATTATTTCACAATGACATAGAAGAATTATAAGCTAATTAATGATTATATGGTTTTTATACTCTCGTGTGAAAGGATTTTCGCATGGACTACAACCTTAATTACCTATTATATTATAATTGAAAATGTGATCAAGAGATTCTCAAATTCATTTATATTTTTTTATCCCTATATAATATTAATAATTTTATTTTTCTAATCTTTTTTTACATAATTAGATGTTATTGGTGCACTACTTATCATTTTTTTTTCTCATTTTCTTTTCATTAAAAGCATTTCTTTGTGATTACATATTGTTTTTGTTTACATTGAATTTAATTGTGGATTAGAAATTTATTTTATATATTAAATTTTGGGTTCTTTGGAGTTTATTTTTGTTTTGGATGATTGTTGGCCAACTAAATTTATTTTAAATTTATCTCCACACGTGCTAGGCTTTTAAACACATACAAAACAATGCTTATAAGTAAAGTAAAATTAGTTTGAAATTATTATACAATTGATATATTACATATTATATAGACTTTGCTTGATACGAATGTTGGATAGATATTATTTAAAACTTTTGTCTATATAAAGTAATTGTTACTTATTTCAATTTTAAAAATTTAATTTATAGTTAATAATCAATAAAAAGATGTTATGACTATATAATTTATATAAAAGTAAATGAAATAAACTCTTCTTTGTTGTAGTTTTGAGTAATGTATACAAGAGATAACTAATATTATCAATTTAAGATATCTGCATATAGATCCTCACAAATTTAACAATATTTGATTAATAATAATTAACATGATACTAATTTATCTATTATTTCCAAACCGGTTACTACGATTACATTGCTTGAATTTAAAAGATAATAGATAATAAAAAAATTAGTACAACAAGGACAGTGACAAAGAGGATGACTACGACCTCCTTGGACAATCAGATGTATTGTGCTGCTACAGTGTGGTCAACTGTGATGGCTGCCGCACTTTTTCTAGTTTTGGGGCAAGATTATGCAGAACTCCCTTTAGCCGCAACTGTGATAGGGTGACCTTTCCCATCACCTCCTGTGCAAAACATTACACTATTTTAATAAAAATAAATAAAAATCAATATAAAAGAATCAAAAAGGGAATTAGTATGTATACCTCCCCAGATCTTTGATGTATAATGAACAATCCCTGATAAAGCTACACATATGAAAAAATTTAAGGATTAAAAGTGTCAACCTATAATACAAAGCAAATCAAAATCTTATTTATTAGAAATTAGTTGTACCTTTAGCACAAAGATCCTGATGTCTTCCGGGGATCCGCTCTCCTCACCATCTTTGCAGCTCAATTGGTTGGTCATATACTAAATTTTGAAGTTCTGGAATATGGTAAGATTGGGGCGGCCGTCAAGGAATTAGGGATTATGGAGTATGTGCAACACCCTTAAGTTTATATAGGGGCTGGTATATAAAACATTAGAAATTTGTAGGAAATTTCTTAGAAATTTCTTTACTAATATTCTTGAATCAACTAATTTTTCTATTTGTCTATTATTTTTTTTAGTTCATATTCTTTGTAAGGTTTAAAAACAAAAAATTACTTTTTTGTTTGTTTTTTATAGTTGTATGATAAATATCAAAATAAAATATTTATTAAATTTATTATTTTATTTAGTAATCCAAAAACACAATTACAAATGATAAATTATTGAATTTTGTAATCGGTGCATATTTCCCACTCTCTCAGTCTCAATTCTATACATTTTCAAAGTGACTCAGAATTGTAAAATTTTGTTATATAAAAATTAACTACTCACTAGTTATATATATATATATATACAAATAATCAAATAGAAACTAAAATTAAAATAAAAACTAGAAACTAATATCAGCCCTTAGATCAATCTAATCCAAGGGCCCCCTAGATGTAGTACACACGATATATATGCTCCCTCCTGCACATAATTCTAGTTTTTCCCCTCAGTTTTTTATTTAATTTTTTCTGTTAATTGGTGAACTTTTTTTGAAATCCGACTTCACTGTATTTTTCTCCATATGTGCCATGTTTTGACGTGATTTAACAAAAAAATTATTTTAGTTTTTAGTTTTCATTATAAGGAGGTTTGTATTAGAGTAGCCCCCTATATATATATATATATATATAATATTGATGAGTACCATCACTTTACTCAATTTTCTTACTTTTTTTCTTCAAAATTACACTATTTCTTAATACCAAACCATTTGTATATATTTCAAAGGGACCGAGAGAGTTATATTTAAAAGTTCTACATGAATCATTCAAATTTGAACTTTTAAAACTAATTTACTTATTTTTTATAAAATATGTATTTCTAAATTAATTAAGTTAAACAATTTATAGGAGTAAAGAATTGGTACTAAATACAACAATTTTTTTTTCAACCACATTATGTAATTTATAAAAAAACATCTTAGTGCAAATATATTATATTATATAATTTCAAATAATATATTAGTGTTTTTCCAAAAAATAAAATGGTGTAATACAAAAATGATCAAAATAGACTATTTATGACCATTTTCAACAATATTTCTTATGAAGTTGGTCGGTTACATTGTGATCGGATATAATTGATGAAAATATTTCTTTGTTTGTCTATAAACATGAAAAAGACCAACAAACCAAAGTTGACACGGACCACCGTGACATCCTAGTCAACCGTGACATGTGGCACATACATGCCAAGTAGGAAAAACCGGGACCAAGCAAATGTGAATTGTAGATTTAAAAGTAACCAAAAACTTGGTCGGTTATCAAACTTTATTAAACATTCACCTTGCTGCCATGTAAATGGGTGGGACCAATACTCAAGAAAATGAAAAAGTTATTTATTACCTTTTTGATCCGTAATGACCATTATCATAGATCGAAAAGTCATTTCCGACTCAGACTCATCCAATGTGACATATTTGGTCGTAAGTTAATATAGGTGAAATTAATACAAACAGGTATTTAGAAAGTACACAAGTGAGATATAGACATCATAAGTTATATTCTAATTAATGATTATATGATTTCTAAGTTCTCCTCTAAAATGATTTTTCCATGGCCTCCAACCTTAATTACCTATTATATTATAATCACAAAATATGCTCAACCTTAATTGGCCCTTTTTTATTAAAAGCATTTATTTATGAGCTATTGTTTCTCTTTTTCTTTTAATTACAAGTATTATTAGTGACTACATATTGTTATATCACTAATATATATATCTATTGACATCCATAAGGTTGGATAGTTGAAAAATATTTTTAAAATAATCGAAACACTAATTCAAGATTCAACACTAGCTAGCTGTACTAGTCAAACTGATGCTTGACTGTTAAAATGTCAAACCAAATAAAATTATTTTGATATGAAATTTTGGGTACATCACTAATATATATATCTATTGACATCCATAGGGTTGGATTATTGAAAAATATTTTTAAAATAATCGTAACACTAATTCAGGATTCAACACTAGTTAGCTGTACTAGTCGAACTGATGCTTGACTGTTAAAAATGGCAAACCAAATAAAATTATTTTGATATAAAATTTGGTTATATCACTAATATATTTATCTATTGACATCTATACCGTTGGATTATTGAAAAATATTTTTAAAATAATCGTAACACTAATTCAGGATTCAACACTAGTTAGTTGTACTAGTCAAACTGATGCTTGACTGCTAAAATGTCAAACCAAATAAAATTATTTTGATATGAAATTTTGGGTACATCACTAATATATATATCTATTGACATCCATACGGTCGGATTATTGAAAAATATTTTTAAAATAATCGTAACACTAATTCAGGATTCAACACTAGTTAGCTGTACTAGTCGAACTGATGCTTGACTGTTAAAATGGCAAACCAAATAAAATTATTTTGAAATAAAATTTTGGTTATATCACTAATATATTTATCTATTGACATCCATACGGTTGGATTATTGAAAAATATTTTTAAAATAATCGTAACACTAATTGAGGATTCAACACTAGTTAGTTGTACTAGTCGAACTGAGACTTGACTGTTAAAATGTCAAACCAAATAAATTATTTTGATATGCAATTTTGGTTATATCACTAATATATTTATCTATTGACATCCATACTGTTGGATCGTTGAAAAATATTTTTAAAATAATCGAAACCTTAATTCAAGATTCAACACTAGTTAGCTGTACTAGTCAAACTGATGTTTGACTGTTAAAAGGTCAAACCAAATAAAATTATTTTGATATGAAATTTTGGTTATATCACTAATATATATATATATATATATATATTAACATCCATATGGTTGGATCGTTGAAAAATATTTTTAAAATAAATGTAACACAAATTCAAAAGTAAACACTAATTAGATGTATTAGTCAAAATCATGTTTGACTGTTAAAATGTCAAACCAAATAAAATTATTTTGATATGAAATTTTGGTTATATCACTAATATATATATTTATTGACATCCATACGGTTGGATTGTTGAGAAATATTTATAAATAATCGAAACACAAATTCAGAAGTAAACAGTAGTTAGTTGTACTAGTCAAACTCGAGTTTGACTGTTAAAATGACAAGCCAAATTAAAGCCAAATATATTTATTTATATTTAAAATAATTATCAATATTTAATCTACTTAAATTTTAATAAAAAATTTATTGAAACATAAGTGAAAATTAAAGGGGGAAATGGACCTTTATTTCTAATTTTTCCAAAATAAAACACCACGCCTTTTGAGAAACAGGACAGTGTAATAATCTAATTGCTTCAGATCTGAATTTATTTTCATTTTCTCTTTCTTGCTTCTCTCTCTCCCCTTCACTCTTCCCCTCTCTTTCTCCCTCCCTCCTCTCCTGGTTATGCAAAATCTATACATACATAAATGTTTACTTTATTTCTAGCCTCCTTTGGTTGATTCGTATGCTTCTTTCACTGGGGCTTTAGTTATGGTTTCGTTTAGGATTTAAATTCGACTTCAATTTGGGTTTTAGTCCGTCTTCAAAACTAGGGCTTTGGGGCTTATTTTTGGATTCAGGAAGGCGTCTCTCTCTCTCTTTCTCTCTCTCTCTCTCTCTCTTCTGGTATGCATATCTCTCTCCCCTCTCTCTATGCTCATATATCTCTCTCTCCCTCTCTCCTTCCCCCTCTCTTTCCCTCTCTTTGTATATATATTTGCGTGGATTTTGTAAATTGTACTGTAATTAGCTACTGATTTTCTTGTAGTGATTTATCTGGTAGATTTGTATTTATTTGTTTTTGTTTGTGTTGCTTAGAGAATACAAAATAATTTGAATTGTGAAGAACAGTCTTGTGGGAAAATATCAATAAATAACAAATCAGCTAATATAGTTCAATATTACCATTTCTTTGTTTAAGAAGGATTTTTTTTTCCAGATTGGCACTTGCATATCATATTCAATATTTTGGTGTGTGTAATGCTGAGTTGTCTTCCGATATGCAGAACAAACCCCTGATTCGCAAAGTTGTTATGCTTTATGTACCTGGCCTTGACGCAGGTCTTTACTTGTCACAATCTAACGTACTCCACAGTTTCAAGAGTACTGTGGCGTTCCAAGAGCAGTGTCAGCTCTAAGGTTGGTGACGTTTATCTTTTCTAGCATAATATTGGATTCATGCATTGCATTTCTTGAAAGTTTATGCTTTTGGTTTTTTGTTTGTTGATAGCTGTGTAGCAGATGGAATACAGACTATAGATGCTCTCCTTACATGCAAGGTGAAAATAAAAAGGGATATTGCTGAGCCTATAAGCAAACCTGTTCAGAATCAGAAATCTGATCAAGGTATATATCAGCTATAAAGTTGTAGACTTGTAGTGCTTTCTGGGTTAAAAGAAGTAAAATAGTAAACTATATTCGATGCAGGAACCTGTGATTCTGTTTTGATCTATCCTCTGGTGATCACTTGAAAGATTTACCATTTCCCCTGTTATATTACACACTCACAGAGACCGAACTAGACCAAAATGGTTACTTTCGTAGTCAACCAGGTGACAATATATATACAGTATACCATTTCCTTATTATGGCTAAATCGCAACAACATAGATATACAGTATAGATAATATACTTTCACATTAGAATTATTGAGTTTGTCTTGAACAGAATGTATGCACTGAGCACTATGCCGCTTATAAATTGATTCTCTACGTGGATCCTACCTCAATAATTAAAATAGGCTCACAACTTAGCGACATACTGAGCATTAAATCAAGAGTTCTTTTCCATGAATCAAACTCAACACTGACTAGCATCTAGTCTTCCTATCTCACACAAGTGATGTATTCACTGGCTGATGACAGTTTAGACGAATCAGGTCAAGGACGGATGCCTAACATTGGAAACAATATGTGTAATATTTCGATACTGAACTAGAGACTTATATCATGGCCAACTGGATATTAACATAATGTGCTGAATACTTTAATTAAGCCTGCCAGACAATGTACATCAATACCACGCGCTACTACACCTCTGTTCAGATGGTTTCTAACACTTTCCTCTTCTGTATTCTCTGCATTAATCTGGAAATTTTTTTCTGCCTTCGAGCAAATCACATGTTATACACCGTTAAAATCATATCATAATCAAACCAACTATAGATCAGTTTATTTTGGGAAGATTGTACCTGAAGGCCTCCTCCTGAATACAAATGCTTTTTCATCGTAAGTAGAATAGTTGGTACACTATTTCCCCTTTGACCATAAGAACACTGCATTGAGTTGGCAGAAACCCCAAAAACACTGACACTGACCAGTAGACAATTAATTTGTTATATAATTCAGTGAACCAGAATGAATTAGATCCAAATAAATTGATGACATTCGAATTCGATATATTAGCAATGTAAGAATGGCTACATAAAAAAACTTTGTTCTTCTAATCAATTAACTGTATAGTTCCAGATCGGATTTTCTTAGTCAGACTTGTTAGTTATTGATATTGCGGATTGAATTTTGATGGGATAATGACAGTGTCTCTATTGCATATGCTATAGCAGTATATGTGACTATATAGTCCGTACATCTATTGATTAATAGGGTTGTAGTGAAGGATATGGTAAAAATGTATTGCTTTTTATCTGTTCGTTTTGCTTGGTTTAGGTGGAAAGTTCTTAAAAAAACTTGTTCTATTGATTGGCAGGAAATCTGGTGAACCAAGCAAGAGGAAGTCATACTTGCCTGTTGATGAACAGTTCTTGATAACAAGAAATGGTAAATTTAATCTCAATATCCCTGGAATGTTTAGTTTCCTGTAAGTTGTTTTTTTTCTTTTTTACTAAGTAGATAGTTTTTATTTTGTTATAGGAACTTATTATTTTATAATTGATTGTGATCATTAACTTGTATTATCTATTCTAGTTGTAGTATCTTTAGTTAATATATGTATATAATATTGCCCCATGTGTTGTGTTCAATATATACTGAGTGTACATGTAAAAGAAAATGATCTTACATTTTTTAATACATAATGACCAGGATGTCATAAATAACGATGTTACTAAAATAAGCCAGATTAGACAGAGTTCATCCACCTAAAGATGCAATTGTCACAATGTGCGAACATGTTAGCAACTTGCTCCTGATCCTGTGTTCTCCGAAGCTACCCTAAGAAGGTATCTATCTAATAACCAAGTTGATAAACCTTCTAGTTAATCTCAACCTGAAAAGTCATCAATTTTGCAGAGTGACTATATTTCTTCAAAAATTAAAGCTGTTTTGGAGATTCTTGCATCTCATTGCAAGTCAAACAGTCAAATTTCCCAGTTGCATGGTGTGGATTCTTCAAATTTAGATAAAATATTGGCTCTTCAGGTATTTTCCTAAATTTGTTTATGTATGAAGTTTCCTGTGCTAAATATATGTCCTGCTTTTTTAGTCAAGTAGTTGAGTCAATTAGTATATTCTCTTTGTACACTGCATGTCAATGATTTATTATAAGTTCACTTGCTCTAAATCAAATGTTTACAATAATGGTACCCTGCTTGTACCAACTTGGTGAGAACTGAAGTGCTTTCGAAATGTGTATTTAATTTCCAAATAGTCAGGTAATAGGCTAGTTTGACAGAAATATATAGTTAAATAGTTCAAAGTTTAATTTTACAGTAGTAAGCATTTAGGGTCCAAAGATATGTTTCTGTGTTTGTGTGGTTTTTAATTCTCTGCATATTGCAGTATTTGATAGATTGACCCAATTATAAATGGTTCTCATACATGAACATGATTTCCATACTTATTTATTCATGATACAAGATTTATTATTTTTTTAACTTAACTTTATGGTTTTTTCTATATTTGTATAAACTGCAGTTTATAGAAGACAAATGACATATTTTTGTCACTACTGTGTTAGATTTGTGTCTAGCAATAGAATGTTATCGTTTATTATTTCTCGTGCTCTAAGTGTGTGTTCTTTCGGTGCACAGGTCATTTGCCACTGATTTTAGGTTTCGATTGCATGACAAGTTCATCAGCTATATTTGAATTAAGACAACAGGGATATTTCCCTGGGCGCCTAATTTAAGAGCATGGCATTCATAATATAAGTTACTTCTAAGTTAGACGTAAAGAATGTAATTATGTAATGTGTTTGATTTAGAATTATTGATAAAACTTAATACAATGATAATTGTGTATTTTGTTTTAATAAATGTTGATTGTCTTTTGGCAGTTTTAGAGTTTATTTTGAGTTTGCGATTGTATAAAATTTTGGCAGGTTTAGGTTTAGAATTTAAATTGGAAGCGGAAAATGGTTGGATACTGAAAAATTAGTATTTGGTTATTCTGGAAAAACAAACTTACGAAAGTTGTTCTTCAAACATTCCGTTCAAACATTCGTCGTAATGTATATATTTTCATATTTAATTTTTTTTTGAATTTTCATTTTCAAGCTTGTAGGCCCCACCTTCTAAAATACGACGATTTTTCTGTCGGAAATTTCTAACTTACGATCCTTTTTTTCGTCGTAAATTATGTTTTATCTTATTAAAAGTGGGTCCCGTAAAGTAATATCCGACGTTTTTTTCTGTCATAAGTACATAACTTACGACGTTATTATTCGTCGTATTCTGGTATCTTACGACGATAAATTCCGTCGTAAGTAGATTTATTATTTTATTCAGTATGTGGGCTCCTACTTCCTAACTTGCGACGTAATTTTATCTTGAGACGAAAAAACGAACTTACTACTCGACCAAAAACGACGATTTTTTTCCGTCGTAAATGGCTCAATTACGACGATTTCAGTTCAAAAAAACCGTCGTAAATGGCCAGATTTGTTGTAGTGAAATGGCCAGATTTGTTGTAGGCAATGGTATATAAAACATTAGAAATTTCTAGGAAATTTGTCAGAAATTTCTTTACCTAATATTCTTCAATCAAGTAATTTTTATATTTCTCTATTATTTTTTTTAGTTCATATTCTTTGTAAGGTTTAAAAACAAAGAAATAACTTTTTTGTTTGTTTTTTATAGTTGTATGATAAATATCAAAATAAAATATTTATTAAATTTATTATTTTATTTAGTAATCCAAAAACACAATTGCAAATGATAAATTTTTGAATTTTGTAATTGGTGCATATTTCCCACTCTCTCTGTCTCAATTCTATAAATTTCAAAGTGACTCGGAATTGTAAAATTTTGTTATATAGAAATTAACTACTCACTAGTTATATATATATATATATATACAAATAATCAAATAGAAACTAAAATTAAAATAAAAACTAGAAACTAATATCAGCCGTTAGATCAATCTAATCCAAGGGCCCCCTAGATGTAGTACACACGATATATATGCTCCCTCCTACACATAATTCTAGTTTTTCCCCTCCGTTTTTTATTTAATTTTTCCCGTTAATCGCTGAACTTTTTTTGAAATCCGACTTCACTGTATTTTTCTCCATATGTGCCATGTTTTGACGTGATTTAACAAAAAAATTATTTTAGTTTTTAGTTTTCATTATAAGGAGGTTTGTATTAGAGTAGCCCCATATATATATATATAATATTGATGAGTACCATCACTTTACTCAATTTTTTACTTTTTTTCTTCAAAATTACACTATTTCTTAATACCAAACCATTTGTATATATTTCAAAGGGACCGAGAGAGTAATATTTAAAAGTTCTACATGAATCATTCAAATTTGAACTTTTAAACTAATTTACTTATTTTTTATGAAATATGTATTTCTAAATTAATTAAGTTAAACAATTTATAGGAGTAAAGAATTGGTACTAAATACAACAATTTTTTTTCAACCACATTATGTAATTTATAAAAAAACATCTTAGTGCAAATATATTATATTATATAATTTCAAATAATATATTAGTGTTTTTCAAAAAATAAAATGGTGTAATACAAAAATGATCAAAATAGACTATTTATGACCATTTTCAACAATATTTCTTATGAAGTTGGTCGGTTACATTGTGATCAGATATAATTGATGAAAATATTCTTTGTTTGTCTATAAACAAGAAAAAGACCAACAAACAAAGTTGACACGGACCACCGTGACATCCTAGTCAACCGTGACATGTGGCACATACATGCCAAGTAGGAAAAACCGGGACCAAGCAAAGGTGAATTGTAGATTTAAAAGTAACCAAAACTTGGTCGGTTATCAAACTTTATTAAACATTCACGTTGTTGCCATGTAAATGTGGGTGGGACCAATACTCAAGAAAATGAAAAAGTTATTTATTACCTTTTTGATCCGTAATGACCATTATCATAGATCGAAAAGTCATTTCCGACTCAGACTCATCCAATGTGACATATTTGGTCGTAAGTTAATATAGGTGAAATTAATACAAACATGTATTTAGAAAGTACACAAATGAGATATAGACATCATAAGTTATATTCTAATTAATGATTATATGATTTCTAAGTTCTCCTCTAAAATGATTTTTCCATGATTTTTCCATGGCCTCCAACCTTAATTACCTATTATATTATAATCACAAAATATGCTCAAAAGATTATAAAATTCATTTATATTGTTTTTGGCCCTTTTTTATTAAAAGCATTTATTTATGACCTACTGTTTCTCTTTTTCTTTTAATTACAAGTATTATTAGTGACTACATATTGTTATATCAATAATATATATATATCTATTTACATCCATACGGTTGGATCGTTGAAAAATATTTTTAAAATAATCGAAACACTAATTCACGATTCAACACTAGTTAGCTGTACTAGTCAAACTAATGCTTGACTGTTAAAATGTCAAACCAAATAAAATAATTTTGATATGAAACTTTGGGTACATCACTAATATATATATCTATTGACATCCATACGGTTGGATTATTGAAAAATATTTTTAAAATAATCGTAACACTAATTCAGGATTCAATACTAGTTAGTTGTACTTGTCGAACTGATGCTTGACTGTTAAAATGGCAAACCAAATAAAATTATTTTGATATAAAATTTTGGTTATATCACTAATATATTTATCTATTGACATCTATACGGTTGGATTATTGAAAAATATTTTTAAAATAATCGTAACACTAATTCAGGATTCAACACTAGTTAGTTGTACTAGTCAAACTGATGCTTGACTGTTAAAATGTCAAACCAAATAAAATTATTTTGATATGAAATTTTGGGTACATCACTAATATATATATCTATTGACATCCATACGGTTGGATTATTGAAAAAATATTTTTAAAATAATCGTAACACTAATTCAGGATTCAACACTAGTTAGCTGTACTAGTCGAACTGATGCTTGACTGTTAAAATGGCAAACCAAATAAAATTATTTTGATATAAAATTTTGGTTATATCAGTAATATATTTATCTATTGACATCCATACGGTTGGATTATTGAAAAATATTTTTAAAATAATCGTAACACTAATTGAGGATTCAACACTAGTTAGTTGTACTAGTCGAACTGATACTTGACTGTTAAAATGTCAAACCAAATAAAATTATTTTGATATCCAATTTTGGTTATATCACTAATATATTTATCTATTTACATCCATACCGTTGGATCGTTGAAAAATATTTTTAAAATAATCGAAATCTTAATTCAAGATTCAACACTAGTTAGCTGTACTAGTCAAACTGATGTTTGACTGTTAAAAGGTCAAACCAAATAAAATTATTTTGATATGAAATTTTGGTTATATCACTAATATATATATATATATATTGACATCCATATGGTTGGATCGTTGAAAAATATTTTAAAATAAATGTAACACAAATTCAAAGTAAACACTAATTAGATGTATTAGTCAAAATCATGTTGACTGTTAAAATGTCAAACCAAATAAAATTATTTTGATATGAAATTTTGGTTATATCACTAATATATATCTATTGACATCCATACGGTTGGATTGTTGAGAAATATTTTTAAAATAATCGAAACACAAATTCAGAAGTAAACAGTAGTTAGTTGTACTAGTCAAACTCGAGTTTGACTGTTAAAATGACAAGCCAAATTAAAGCCAAATATATTTATTTACATTTAAAATAATTATCAATATTTAATCTACTAAATTTTAATAAAAAATTTATTGAAACATAAGTGAAAATTAAAGGGGCAAATGGACCTTTATTTCTGATTTTTCCAAAATAGAACACCACGCCTTTTGAGAAACAGGACAGTGTAATAATCTAATTGCTTCAGATCTGAATTTATTTCATTTTCTCTTTCTTGCTTCTCTCTCTCCCCTTCACTCTTCCCCTCTCTTTCTCCCTCCCTCCTCTCCTGGTTAGGGCAAAATCTATACATACATAAATGTTTACTTTATTCTAAGCCTCCTTTGGTTGAGTTCGTATGCTTCTTTCACTGGGGCATTTAGTTATGGTTTCGTTTAGGGTGTAAATTCGACTTCATTTGGGGTTTTAGTCGTCTTCAAAACTAGGCTATGGGGCTTATTTTTGGATTCAAGGAAGGCGTCTCTTTCTCCTCTTTCTCCTCTCATCTCTCTTTCCTCTCTCTCTCTCTTCCTGGTATGCATATCTCTCTCCCCTCTCTCTATGCTCATATATCTCTCTCTCCCTTTCTCCTTCCCCCTCTCTTTCCCTCTCTTTGTATATATATTTGCGTGGATTTTGTAAATTGTACTATAATTAGCTACTGATTTTCTTGTAGTGATTTATCTGGTAGATTTGTATTTATTTGTTTTTGTTTGTGTTGCTTAGAGAATACAAAATAATTTGAATTGTGAAGAACAGTCTTGTGGGAAAATATCAATAAATAACAAATCAGCTAATATAGTTCAATATTACATTTCTTTGTTTAAGAAGGTTTTTTTTTCCAGATTGGCACTTGCATATCATATTCAATATTTTTGGTGTGTGTAATGCTGAGTTGTCTTCCGATATGCAGAACAAACCCCTGATTCGCAAAGTTGTTATGCTTTATGTACCTGGCCTTGACGCAGGTCTTTACTTGTCACAATCTAAGGTACTCCACAGTTTCAAAGAGTACTGTGGCGTTCCAAGAGCAGTGTCAGCTCTAAGGTTGGTGACGTTTATCTTTTCTAGCATAATATTGGATTCATGCATTGCATTTCTTGAAAGTTTATGCTTTTGGTTTTTTGTTTTGATAGCTGTGTAGCAGATGAATACAGACTATAGATGCTCTTCTTACATGCAAGGTGAAAATAAAAAGGGATATTGCTGAGCCTATAAGCAAACCTGTTCAGAATCAGAAATCTGATCAAGGTATATATCAGCTATAAAGTTGTAGACTTGTAGTGCTTTCTGGGTTAAAAGAAGTAAAATAGTAAACTATATTCGATGCAGGAACCTGTGATTCTGTTTTGATCTATCCTCTGGTGATCACTTGAAAGATTTACCATTTCCCCTGTTATATTACACACTCACAGAGACCGAACTAGACCAAAATGGTTACTTTCGTAGTCAACCAGGTGACAATATATATACAGTATACCATTTCCTTATTATGGCTAAATCGCAACAACATAGATATGCAGTATAGATAATATACTTTCACATTAGAATTATTGAGTTTGTCTTGAACAGAATGTATGCACTGAGCACTATGCCGCTTATAAATTGATTCTCTACGTGGATCCTACCTCAATAATTAAAATAGGCTCAAACCTTAGCGACATACTGAGCATTAAATCAAGAGTTCTTTTCCATGAATCAAACTCAACACTGACTAGCATCTAGTCTTCCTATCTCACACAAGTGCTGTATTCACTGGCTGATGACAGTTTAGACGAATCAGGTCAAGGACGGATGCCTAACAGAAACAATATGTGTAATATTTCGATACTGAACTAGAGACTTATATCATGGCCAACTGGATATTAACATAATGTGCTGAATACTTTAATTAAGCCTGCCAGACAATGTACATCAATACCACGCGCTACTACACCTCTGTTCAGATGGTTTCTAACACTTTCCTCTTCTGTATTCTCTGCATTAATCCGGAAATTTTTTTCTGCCTTCGAGCAAATCACATGTTATACACCGTTCAAAATCATATCATAATCACACCAACTATAGATCAGTTTATTTTGGGAAGATTGTACCTGAAGGCCTCCTCCTGAATACAAACGCTTTTTCATCGTAAGTAGAATAGTTGGTACACTATTTCCCCTTTGACCATAAGAACACTGCATTGAGTTGGCAGAAACCCCAAAAACACTGACACTGAACCAGTAGACAATTAATTTGTTATATAATTCAGTGAACCAGAATGAATTAGATCCAAATAAATTGATGACATTCGAATTCGATATATTAGCAATGTAAGAATGGCTACATAAAAAAACTTTGTTTTCTAATCAATTAACTGTATAGTTCCAGATCGGATTTTCTTAGTCAGACTTGTTAGTTATTGATATTGCGGATTGAATTTTGATGGGATAATGACAGTGTCTCTATTGCATATGCTATAGCAGTATATGTGACTGTATAGTCCGTACATCTATTGATTAATAGGGTTGTAGTGAAGGATATGGTAAAAATGTATTGCTTTTTATCTGTTCGTTTTGCTTGGTTTAGGTGGAAAGTTCTTAAAAAAACTTGTTCTATTGATTGGCAGGAAATCTGGTGAACCAAGCAAGAGGAAGTCATACTTGCCTGTTGATGAACAGTTCTTGATAACAAGAAATGGTAAATTTAATCTCAATATCCCTGGAATGTTTAGTTTCCTGTAAGTTGTTTTTTTTCTTTTTTACTAAGTAGATAGTTTTTATTTTGTTATAGGAACTTATTATTTTATAATTGATTGTGATCATTAACTTGTATTATCTATTCTAGTTGTAGTATCTTTAGTTAATATATGTATATAATATTGCCCCATGTGTTGTGTTCAATATATACTGAGTGTACATGTAAAAGAAAATGATCTTACATTTTTTAATACATAATGACCAAGATGTCATAAATAACGATGTTACTAAAATAAGCCAGATTAGACAGAGTTCATCCACCTAAAGATGCAATTGTCACAATGTGCGAACATGTTAGCAACTTGCTCCTGATCTTGTGTTCTCCAAAGCTACCCTAAGAAGGTATCTATCTAATAACCAAGTTGATAAACCTTCTAGTTAATCTCAACCTGAAAAGTCGTCAATTTTGCAGAGTGACTATATTTCTTCAAAAATTAAAGCTGTTTTGGAGATTCTTGCATCTCATTGCAAGTCAAACAGTCAAATTTCCCAGTTGCATGGTGTGGATTCTTCAAATTTAGATAAAATATTGGCTCTTCAGGTATTTTCCTAAATTTGTTTATGTATGAAGTTTCCTGTGCTAAATATATGTCCTGCTTTTTTAGTCAAGTAGTTGAGTCAATTAGTATATTCTCTTTGTACACTGCATGTCAATGATTTATTATAAGTTCACTTGCTCTAAATCAAATGTTTACAATAATGGTACCCTGCTTGTACCAACTTGGTGAGAACTGAAGTGCTTTCGAAATGTGTATTTAATTTCCAAATAGTCAGGTAATAGGCTAGTTTGACAGAAATATATAGTTAAATAGTTCAAAGTTTAATTTTACAGTAGTAAGCATTTAGGGTCCAAAGATATGTTTCTGTGTTTGTGTGGTTTTTAATTCTCTGCATATTGCAGTATTTGATAGATTGACCCAATTATAAATGGTTCTCATACATGAACATGATTTCCATACTTATTTAGTCATGATACAAGATTTATTATTTTTTTAACTTAACTTTATGGTTTTTTCTATATTTGTATAAACTGCAGTTTACAGAAGACAAATGACATATTTTGTCACTACTGTGTTAGATTTGTGTCTAGCAATAGAATGTTGTCGTTTATTATTTCTCGTGCTCTAAGTGTGTTCTTTCGGTGCCAGGTCAATTGCCACTGATTTCA
Organism: Apium graveolens; assembly: GCF_009905375.1. Taxonomy (NCBI): domain Eukaryota; kingdom Viridiplantae; phylum Streptophyta; class Magnoliopsida; order Apiales; family Apiaceae; genus Apium; species Apium graveolens. Next base: position 44,311 of record NW_027420941.1, on the reverse strand, counting down.
GGTTTCGATTGCATGACAAGTTCATCAGCTATATTTGAATTAAGACAACAGGGATATTTCCCTGGGCGCCTAATTTAAGAGCATGGCATTCATAATATAAGTTACTTCTAAGTTAGACGTAAAGAATGTAATTATGTAATGTGTTTGATTTAGAATTATTGATAAAACTTAATACAATGATAATTGTGTATTTTGTTTTAATAAATGTTGATTGTCTTTTGGCAGTTTTAGAGTTTATTTTGAGTTTGCGATTGTATAAAATTTTGGCAGGTTTAGGTTTAGAATTTAAATTGGAAGCGAAAATGGTTGGATACTGAAAAATTAGTATTTGGTTATTCTGGAAAAACAAACTTACGACGGTTGTTCTTCAAACATTCCGTTCAAACATTCCGTCGTAATGTATATTTTCATATTTAATTTTTTTTTGAATTTTCATTTTCAAGCTTGTAGGCCCCACCTTCTAAAATACGACGATTTTTCTGTCGTAATTATGTTTTATCTTATTAAAAGTGGGTCCCGTAAAGTAATATCCGACGTTTTTTCTATCGTAAGTACATAACTTACGACGTTATTGTTCGTCGTATTCTGGTATCTTACGACGATAAATTCCGTCGTAAGTAGATTTATTATTTTATTCAGTATGTGGGCTCCTACTTCCTAACTTGCGACGCAATTTTATCTTGAGACGAAAAAACGAACTTACTACTCGACCAAAAACGACGATTTTTTTCCGTCGTAAATGGCTCAATTACGACGATTTCAGTTCAAAAAAACCGTCGTAAATGGCCAGATTTGTTGTAGTGAAATGGCCAGATTTGTTGTAGGCAATGGTATATAAAACATTAGAAATTTCTAGGAAATTTGTCAGAAATTTCTTTACCTAATATTCTTCAATCAAGTAATTTTTATATTTCTCTATTATTTTTTTTAGTTCATATTCTTTGTAAGGTTTAAAAACAAAGAAATAACTTTTTTGTTTGTTTTTTATAGTTGTATGATAAATATCAAAATAAAATATTTATTAAATTTATTATTTTATTTAGTAATCCAAAAAACAATTGCAAATGATAAATTTTTGAATTTTGTAATTGGTGCATATTTCCCACTCTCTCCGTCTCAATTCTATAATTTTCAAAGTACTAAATGTAAAATTTTGTTATATAAAATTATACTACAACTACTCACTCTAGTATATATATATATATATATATACAAATAATCAAATAAAACTAAAATTAAATAAAAACTAGAAACTAATATCGCCCTTAGATCAATCTAATCCAAGGCCCCTAGATGTAGTACACACGATAATATGCTCCCTCCTACACATAATTCAGTTTTTCCCCTCCGTTTTTATTTAATTTTTCCCGTTAATCGGTGAACTTTTTTGAAATCCGACTTCACTGTATTTTTCTCCATCTCTCGATATGGCCATGTGCATGTTTGACGTGATTTAAAAAAAAATTATTTAGTTTTTAGTTTTCATTATAAGGAGGTTTGTATTAGAGTAGCCCCTATATATATAATATTGATGAGTACCATCACTTTACTCAATTTTTACTTTTTTTCTCAAAATTACACTATTTCAATAAACCAAAACTAATTTACTTATTTTTTATGAAATATGTATTTCTAAATTAATTAAGTTAAACAATTTATGGAGTAAAGAATTGGTACTAAAACAACAATTTTTTTCAACCACATTATGTAATTTATAAAAAAACAGCTTAGTGCAAATATATTATATTATATAATTCAAATAATATATTAGTGTTTTTCCAAAAATAAAATGGTGTAATACAAAAATGATCAAAATAGACTATTTATGACCATTTCAACAATATTTCTTATGAAGTTGGTCGGTTACATTGTGATCGATATAATTGATGAAAATATTTCTTTGTTTGTCTATAAACATGAAAAGACCAACAAACAAAGTTAACCGACCACCGTGACATGTAGTCAAGCGTGACATGTGGCACATACATGCCAAGTAGGAAAAACGGGACCAAGCAAAGGTGAATTGTAGATTTAAAAGTAACCAAAAACTTGGTCGGTTATCAAACTTATTAAACATCAGGAGTTGCCATGTAAATGGGTGGGGCCAATACTCAAGAAAATGAAAAAGTTAGTTACGACCTTTTGATCGGTAATGACCATGATCATAGATAGAAAAGGTCATTTCCAACTCAGACTCATCCAATCTGACATATTTGGTCCTAAGTTAATGTAGGTGACATTAATACAAACACGTATTTAGAAGTACAGCAAGTGAGATATAGACATTTGGACATCGTTTCTCAATGATATAGAAGAAAACTTAATACAAAATTAATAACATCATAAGTTATATTCTAATTAATGATTATATGATTTCTAAGTTCTCCTCTAAAATGATTTTTCCATGGCCTCCAACCTTAATTACCTATTATATTATAATCACAAAATATGCTCAAAAGATTATATAATTCATTTATATTCTTTTTGGCCCTTTTTTATTAAAGCATTTACTTATAACCTATGTTTCTCTTTTTGTTTTAATTACAAGTATTATTAGTGGACTACATATTGTTTTTTATTACATTTGAACATAGTTGTGGATTAGTTTTTTTTTTGAAGTTCGCTTCTTCCGGTTTTTCAATCATCCAAGGTCATGTTCTGCATTCTTGTTAAACTGCGCTTCTAATTTACTCTCACGATTATTTACCTTTGTACCTAATTCTTGCACATGTTGTTTAGTAGGAAACCTTAGTTGACATCGAAACCAACTAAGTACCTTTTCCACTAGCCAGTTTGGTATGTGGCTCTTTCCATCAAATCGACTGCATTTGTCCATCTCTGACTGTAGCTTTTCAACGTTGCAGGCCATCTCCTCGTTGTTGGAAGCGTTGTCTTGTGTGTTTTTCCGAGGTTCGTGGTGGTTCACTGGTGGACATGATGTAGGTGTGTAGAAATCCTTAGCAATTTTCCACAGACGGCGCCAATTGTTTTTACCAATTTATGTGTGTTAATGCTAAAAATATATTTATAAGTTTTAATGAAAGAACTAGGATTATAACGTAATGAAAATAGCAAGTAAAAAACACCAGGATTGGTGACGCGGAAAATCCTTAAAGGATAAAAACCGCGGTAAAGATACACTTCTTGACATCTCATCTAATCTCATCTAGCTTTTTTCTTTTCTTGTCAGGAATATGTGCATATGCAATGCAAACCGAAATTCTTAGATTTCCAAACCAAGCGCTTTTGCCAATCGCCGACCTTGTTGGAAGATAAAGATACTTTCGTGCCATTTTTTGTGATATCTTGCTCGGCTTGCTTTTTTGTGGGATACTTATACATGTTTGATATTTAATTACAGGTTTTGCTTCTGTTCTTTGTGTCTATTCATTGCAAAACTCTCTCTTTGTATTTATCATGTGAGAGACAGACAGCTAGACCTTCTCCTTTTCGATTTAAATTCCAATTATCCTCTTGCACTTTTCTTTTGTAATGTACCTTATAAAGTTCTCATTTTTGTTTAAAAATCTAATAACCTAAGAGATTCTCATGCTTTTGGATTACTCATCTGATGAGCCTAGAGAACTGCTCCTGAATTCGCATCTGATGAACCTTTGGAACTTCTCCTCTTCAATTCATCATGTGGGCCCGTGGAGCCATGTGCCCCAGTCGTCTGGATATGCTAATCAGGAGCTTATTCTCATTCATCCTCAAGACACCTGCAATAGTGATCCTCGCTCCTCTGACATTATTAAACTTGTGCTCTGAATTATGCTGCTGGTTAAATTGGCTTGGGAGGTTTAAGGAATTTCCATAATGTTGTTCACAGAGGTCAAATGGTTCACGGCTTACTGGCAACATCTGAAAATTCAGAATAGTTGCAAACACTAATGGAATTGTTTTGATAATATTAATAATTAACACCCATAATGCACAGCAGGTCCAGGGTCCATCACCCATGCTGGAAAGCAAACATTTGCAGTAATGATACAGTTGGAACTTAAACCGTGTACTTCTGAACTGCAGTTGAGTCTGGAGGCACACAGATGTGAGTATAAAGTTGAAGTGACCCCAAACAAGTAGAGAAATAATGTATCATATCATAGTAGCATCATGTTGCAAATGTGTGTACATAAGAAAAAATCTGTTACACTGGTGAAGATGCACAGTCTTCCTTCTTCAAAGTCTTGGGAGGAGATGATGCTTAATCCGTTGTACTAGTACACTCATTCCCTAAAATTTAAGTTACAAAAATTAAGAGAATGAATAACTAATCTATTGCAGTTTCTCTTATGTCCTCTTAAAGCGTTATCAGCTATTAGTACTACCTTATGAGTGGAACGGTTATAACCTAATCAAGGAACAATACTTTAACAAAAATAAAAAATATTTTAAAAAACCTGATAAACATGAAAAGAAGTAAGAAGATAAAATTTTAAAAATATTACTTAATTAAATCTCTCCTTGCTAACTAAAGGTAGTACATATCAAGATTATAAATGTATGTTGTTTTAAAACAAGCTAAGCTACACTTTAATTTGCTTTTTTATGAAAATAGAATAGTCTTCGAGTTCATAATTTTGCATTTCTAAATGTGATTAAATCATGTACTTATTCAATTACATATTAACTTAGGTGCGAATATTCTTGTAAATTCCATGTAGACCTAGCCGCATAAATATGACAATCTTCTAAGTTTTGTATTCATAGAAAATGATCAAATTATTTCATTGCAGTTGCAAGTTTTATGTATATGTTTTGTGTGAGTAAGTTGTATGGAATTACTCAGAAAAAAAACTCTTTCCCGTAATCTCCAACAATTTATTATACATTTAAATTCTTAGAAAGTGGTATTATAGATTTTGTGACTTAGAGATGACTTTCACAAAAATATTTTGCGATCAAAATTTTCTGGTATGACGGGAAATAATTGTAATCAGATAGATTTTTATGCACGAGAGCCATTATTATTAATGAGATTAGAGCTAATAAAAAATTTAAGTTGCTAATGTGTGTCGGCATGGAGACAAACAAGAAAATCGATTTCGGTATTGTAAGAATATCAAGATTTTTGAAAGATTATGGAATATGGATACAAAGAACCATACATGTTATCATACCGTAATAACTAAGACTTTGAAGGAAAATCCACTAACAGTTAAGAAGACTCTCTTTTTATTAATCAAGTGGTGAACGGAGTAATTTTCTAAAGGATTTCTATGATATATCAACATTAAAGCTAACATGAGAAACTGTAAGTAAGTCCTAGAAAGCTCAAGAAAACCAATAATGAGAATATACTAGTTTTGTGTTCGTTTAATCATAAATATGAATATCTGATTAATATTTTATTAATGTGTAATATTAAAGTAGGTTAGTAAAATAGGAAATAAGTATATAAGTACATCTAAGTAAACATGTAAATATATAGAAAGTACAACTAATTTATACAAAATTTAAATATGTTAATAATTAAATAAGAAATAAGTATACAAATGCGTATAAATAAACATGCAATGCTTAGAAGTACAACAATGACCCGCCATTTAATTGAACCAACACACTACTTTCCTATTCATTATTAAATAATTAATTATCGGTCATGAGTTGCATAGATGATAAAAAGGGTGTATATAGTAAATATGATGTCGTTATTTTCCTAGAATGAAAACTAATACGAACCCATTATATTTTCCCTTATTGCATGAAACTCTAAACCATTTTACAAAAGTTCAATAATTACTATATAAGTATTCTTTAAATAATCATTTACTTTTGGGTAAATAAATTAGAAAAATTATTTAGGTTAGATTTGAAAAAAATATAGTCCTAAAACTGTAAATTTATTAGTTGGATTACATTTAATCAACAACTAATTTGAAAGAGATAAGACCACATATAGACTATATATAACATTAATGCGTTATCCTAATTACCTATATTTGCTAACTTATTTAATTTATTTTGTGAGTTCTTTATATGTATATCTTTTGTTCCTCTTTATACATATATATGCATTTATATATATATATATATATTTATAGGTATGAGTGTGATATATAGAGAGAATGAATGTGGCTGTCTTAATTTGTTTCAATTGTGTTGTTCATATGATTTTTTTTATCTGTACGGTGTATTCATGTTTATACATATATATGTATAACTATGATGGAGAAGGAGAGAATAAACGTGGCTCTCTATAGTAAACTAATAACCGAATATGTTTTTCATCTATATTTTATAAATTTTTTATGAACTTGGTAAGAGTTAAATCTCACTGTTATATGTTCTTCAAACGCTTGAGTTTTTTGAGCTTCAATAGTTGTTATTGTTCATTTTCTATGTTGTCTTTTGTGATGACAAATGCTTTCATTTTGAAATAATGATGTAGAAAATTAATTTAATATCAATAAAATATGTAAATTATATAATTAGTAAGTTGTATTGTTATTTTGTGTCATGTACATCAAGTTTCGATTATGTATACCTATGTTTGCGTAAGAGCTAGACGGGGGGTTTATTTGCGTCTTTATTTGATATGGGTTTAATGTTGTTACTTCTCTATGAGTTGTATTTATGAATACTAATTAAGATTTCTATGTTTAATCGTATGAAATGAGAGTATGTAGAATTTTATCAATGCTTTTGATCTTGTTTTATTAGTTTTTCATTATTTTGACGATTTATCTGACTTGGAAATTATGTTTTTTTGTTATATTTAGTATCTTGCATGAATGATATCTAACTACTTGGAAATATTTTCTAATTACTTTGTAGTATGCAGGGAAAATGCTAATCAGAGACATGGGACATGGTCGTGGACTTAGTCGAAGAACTTGTGCTATTTTACGAACACCTAATCTACCTGCTCCACGCAATCAGAACACCCGTAAGATTACCAAAAACACTTGTAAGACCAATATAGAGACCCGGGCATGAAAAGGACCTAGATCACATTCCGATCGCAAGTTAGGGAAAAGAAACCAAAAACACCATGCCGCATCAAATTCCAAGTGGGACAGTAATTATTTATATATGTTTATCGTATAAATCTCATTCAACTTCAAAATGTATGTGAAAAATATGAATACGATTAGCTCATAGATTATGAAGCTTTTGTGTTATGACTGACTACATTAAAATTAATTTTATAATATACAAAATGATACAACAGTGAAGATATTGAATGCGACTATTCGTTCAAAATGGGCAGTTGGGCATACACGTGTATTGCCATTCTTGCACAAAATTCGAAATGGCCTGAAGAAGTTACCAAGAAGTTTGTTGTATGTTATTTTTATTTTTATAATTATGTACATTACACACACCTAAGTTCTTTTTATTAATTAAGGCATTTGAAGATGCAAAAACCCGAAAAGGCTAAAGAGTGTTTAGAATTATATGTCAAAAAGAGTATTAAAAAATTGGTCAATCAATTCTCCCTCTCTCTCGATGAGAGTCGGCCGCCCCATCTTCCTTTAACCCTAATCATCACACCTCCTTCTTCACCCTTTCTACCCATCTTCATCTCTATCTTCATCCTCTCTTCATCCATACAACATTTTTATCATTTGTTTTTAACTTTCTTTCAATAAATATTGGATTCTGTTCAAAAATTTACTTCTTTTTCGTTTCGTTTAATTGAGTTATTATTTATAGATGGTGTCCGGCAGGTAGATAGGTGAGGTGCTTTTGATACAGTAGTGAAAAGTGCATGTGCTCACCTCTCACAAATATTTTGTTCATAACACGAGGGCCCTCTCAGTTTTTGCAATTGAGGTCCTCTGAACATTGTACTATCCATGGAATTAATGTGAGGGCAATTGTGAAACTACTGTTTCGGTGGAGATGCAGGCTGGATCGCTCGAGAAAACCATTATCTTTATTTTTAATTTTCAGAATATTTGTATTCAGTCAGTTAAGCAATCCGAAAACAAAGAGGCTAATTATTTAGTTGTCTATTTGTTTTTCAACCTGGTTGCATGATGAATTGGGGGTTTGTACCGATTGAATTTTTTTCATGTTATTAATGAAATCTGCTATAAATTTGAAAAAAAACTAAATAAATAAATTGGTCAATCAAGAAAAGGGGTGGTTCGAAGAAAGTGTAGAGTTTGCCGAGAATGCTATAGACATAGGCATTTTCATCATTATTTCACAATGACATAGAAGAATTATAAGGTAATTAATGATTATATGATTTTTATACTCTCATTTCAGATTTTCGCATGGCCTACAACCTTAATTACCTATTATTTTATAATTGAAAATGTGATCAAGAGATTCTCAAATTCATTTATATTTTTTTATCCCTATATAATATTAATAATTTTATTTTTCTAATTTTTTACATAATTAGATGTGATTAGTGCACTACTTATCATTTTTTTTCTCATTTTCTTTTCATTAAAAGCATTTCTTTGTGATTACATATTGTTTTTGTTTACATTTGATTTTAATTGTGGATTAGCAATTTATTTTATATATTAAACTTTGGGTTCTTTGGAGTTTATTTTTGTTTTGGATGATTGTTGGCCAACTAAATTTATTTTTAATTTATCTCCACACGTGCTAGGCTTTTAAACACATACAAAACAATACTTATAAGTAAAGTAAAATTAGTTTGAAATTATATACAATTGATATATTACATATTATATAGACTTTGCTTGATAGGAATGTTGGATAGATATTATTTAAAACTTTTGTCTATATAAAGTAATTGTTACTTATTTCAATTTTAAAAATTTAATTTATAGTAATAATCAATAAAAAGATGTTATGGCTATATAATTTATATAAAAGTAAATGAAATAATTTGTTGTAGTTTTGAGTAATGTATACAAGAGATAACTAATATTATCAATTTAAGATATCCGCATATAGATCCTCACAAATTTAACAATATTTGATTAATAATAATTAACATGATACTAATTTATCTATTATTTCCAAATGGGTTACTACGATTACATTGCTTGAATTTAAAAGATAATAGATAATAAAAAAATTAGTACAACAAGGACAGTGACAAAGAGGATGACTACGACCTCCTTGGACAATCAGATGACACCCTCATTCGAATCAGATGACCTAATACGAGACATGGTTTATGGGAAGAAGGGGCAAAACACAGATGTATTGTGCTGCTACAGTGGGGTCAACTGTGATGGCTGCCGCACTTTTTGGAGTTTTGGGGCAAGATTATGCAGAACTCCCTTTAGCCGCAACTGTGATAGGGTGACCTTTCCTATCACCTCCTGTGCAAAACATTACACTATTTTAATAAAAATAAATAAAAATCAATATAAAAGAATCAAAAAGAGAATTAGTATGTATAACTCCCCACATCTTTGATGTATAATGAACAATCCCTGATAAAGCTACACATATGAAAAATTTAAGGATTAAAGTGCCACCTATAATACAAAGCAAATCAAAATCTTATTTATTAGAAATTAGTTGTACCTTTAGCACAAAGACCCTGATGTCTTCCCCTGATCCGCTCTCCTCACCATCTTTGCAGCTCAATTGGTTGGTCATATACTAAATTTTGAAGTTCTGGAATATGGTAAGATTGGGGCGGCCGTCAGGATTAGGGATTATGGAGTATGTGCAACACCCTTAAGTTTATATAGGGGTGATATTAAACATTAGAAATTTGTAGGAATTTCTTAGAAATTTCTTTACGTAATATTCTTCAATCAAGTAATTTTTCTATTTCTCTATTATTTTTTTAGTTCATATTCTTGTAAGGTTAAAAACAAGAAATAACTTTTTTGTTTGTTTTTTATAGTTGTATGATAAATATCAAAATAAAATATTATTAAATTTATTATTTTATTTAGTAATACCAAAAACAATTACAAATGATAAATTTTTAAATTTTGTAATGGGTGCATATTTCCCACTCTCTCTGTCTCAATTCTATACATTTTCAAAGTGACTCAAATTGTAAAATTTTATTATATAGAAATTAACTACTCACTAGTTATATATATATATATATATACAAAAATCAAATAGAAACTAAAATTAAAATAAAAATTAGAAACTAATCTCAGCCCTTAGATCATCTAATCCAAGGACCCCCTAGATGTAGTACACACATATATTGCTCCTGCTACACATAATTCCAGTTTTTCCCCTCCGTTTTTTTTTTATTTTTCCCGTTAATCGATAAACTTTTTTTGAAATCCACTTCACTGTATTTTTCTCCATATGTGCCATGTTTTGACGTGATTTAACAAAAAATTATTTTAGTTTTTAGTTTTCATTATAAGGAGATTTTATTAGAGTAGCCCCCTATATATATATATATTGATGAGTACCATCACTTTACTCAATTTTTCTTACTTTTTTTCTTCAAATTACACTATCTCTTAATACCAAACCATTTGTATATATTTCAAAGCGAGAGAGTAATATTTAAAAGTTCTACATGAATCATTCAAATTTGAACTTTTAAAACTAATTTACTTATTTTTTTGAAATATGTATTTCTAAATTAATTAAGTTAAACAATTTATAGGAGTAAAGAATTGGTACTAAATACAACAATTTTTTTCAACCACATTATGTAATTTATAAAAAATCTTAGTGCAAATATATTATATTATATAATTTCAAATAATATATTAATGTTTTTCCAAAAATAAAATGGTGTAATACAAAAATGATCAAAATAGACTATTCATGACTATTTTCAACAATATTTCTTATGAAGTTGGTCGGTTACATTGTGATCGTATAATTGATGAAATATTCTTTGTTTGTGTATAACATGAACAAGACCAACAAACCAAGTTGACACGGACCACCGTGACATCCTAGTCAAGCGTGACATGTGGCACATAGATGCCAAGTAGGAAAAACTGGGACGAAGCAAAGGTGAATTGTAGATTTAAAAGTAACCAAAAACTTGATCGTTATCAAACTTTATTAAACATTCACGTTGCTGCTACCATGTAAATGGGTGGGGCCAATACTCAAGAAAATGAAAAAGTTATTTATTACCTTTTTGATCGGTAATGACCATTATCATAATAGAAAAGTCATTTCCGACTCAGACTCATCCAATCTGACATATTTGGTCGTAAGTTAATATAGATGAAATTAATACAACAGGTATTTAGAAAGTACACAAGTGAGATATAGACATTTTGGACATGGTTTCTCAATGATATAAAAGAAACTTATTACAAAATTAATAACATCATAAGTTATATTCTAATTAATGATTATATGATTTCTAAGTTCTCCTCTAAAATGATTTTTCCATGGCCTCCAACCTTAATTACCTATTATATTATAATCACAAAATATGCTCAAAAGATTATAAAATTCATTTATATTGTTTTTGTCCCTTTTTTATTAAAGCATTTATTTATGACCTATTGTTTCTCTTTTTCTTTAATTACAAGTATTATTAGTGACTACATATTGTTTTTTTTACATTTGAACTTAGTTGTGGATTAGTTTTTTTTTTGAAGTTCGCTTCTTCCGGTTTTTCCATCATCCAAGTCATTTCTACATTCTTGTTAAACTGCGCTTCTAATTCACTCTCACGATTATTTACCTTTGTACTTAATTCTTGCACATGTTGTTCAGTAGAAACCTTAGTTGACATCGAAACCAACTAAGTACCTTTCCAATAGCCAGTTTGGTGTGTGCTCTTTCCATCAAAATCGACTGCATTTGTCCATCTCGTAGCTTTTTCAACATTGCAGCCATCTCCTCGTTGTTGGAAGCGTTACCTTCTGTGTTTGTCAGGTTTCGTGGTGGTTCGCTGGTGACATGATGTAGGTGTGTAGAAATCCTTAGCAATTTTCCACAGACGGCGCCAATTGTTTTTACCAAATTTATGTGTGTTAATGCTAATAATATATTTATAAGTTTTTAATGAAAGAACTAGGATTATAACGTAATGAAATAGCAAGTAAAAAACCACGATTTGGTGAGGCGGAAAATCCCGTAAAGGATCAAACCGCAGGTGGGATTTGTAGCCCAGCCTAAAAGAGATCCACTATATCAAAATCACGTAGCTGAATTACAATGTAAGAAGTAGTGTATTTTTGTGTTCTACTAGAAGACTTGCTCTAGTCTATATTTTTCTACTATTTATCCCCCTCTAATCTTCCTGCCGTTGTCTCTCTTTTTATTTGAATTGCCCTCTATCCTTTTGTTAGCTATTTTTTCTCCTCCCATTCTCTTACCATCTTCCACGTTCTTCTCCACTTTTTTGATGCTTTTCTCCTATTTTTCAGGTTTGTTATTGAATCCTTCTATCGTCTTTGGCTCTCTTCTTGCAGCTGTCCATGTCGACACCTGAATGATCATGTCTTACGTATTCGTCCACCCCCTCGCATGCAACTTCTAGTCGTCATGTCGTAGAAATACTTGATATAACAAATAGCAAGTACATATCTTATTGTCTCCATGCGTACTACTGGAGCAAAGTTTCAGTAAATCAATTTCTGGTTGCTGAGAAGTACCCCTTAGATACTAATCTTGCTTTGTGCTTTTTGGACTGTTCCATCTTTATTATATTTTGTCTTATAGACCCACTTCAGTCCTATGACATCTTATTTTCAGGAGGATCAACAAGTCTCCATGTATGATTCTTCTCTATTGTTGTAATCTCATCATCCATTGCTTTTCTCGATGTTCCTTCTTTTGCAGCATCCTTAAATTTTTTTGGTTCACATGTAAGAATACCATATTATAAGAATCATAAATATCTTGAATTGAACGATGTCTGAGTACTTCTGTATATGTGGTATCTTCAATTGTGAATCTTGATCCTTCTTCTGGTGTGACAACATCTTCGAAAGTTTCTGGAGAAATTGTTGGCACATTCTGAAGTGATGATCAGATGTATTTTTTGAAAGTTCCATTTTTCTTTTCATCAAAAATTACATCTTTGGAGATCACAAATTTCTTGGTGGCAGGATTAAAAAGACCATAGCCTTTTATTCTTCACTATAGCCAAGAAAAGCAGTTTCTCACCTTTCTCATCAAATTTCTCTCTATGTTGTGCAGGAATATGAGAATAGGCGATGCATCCAAATACTTTGAGTTGATGTACTTCTGGTTTCTGCCCATGCCAAGCTTCGTAAGGTGATTTATTAAACATTCACGTTGCTGCCATGTAAATGGTGGGGCCAATACTCAAGAAAATGAAAAAGTTATTTATTACCTTTTTGATCGGTAATGACCATTCATATATCGAAAAGTCATTTCCGACTCAGACTCATCCAATATGACATATTTGGTCGTAAGTTAATATAGATGAATTAATACAAACAGGTATTTAGAAAGTACACAAGGGAGATATAGACATTTTGGACATGGTTTCTCAATGATATAGAAGAAAACTTAATACAAAATTAATAACATCATAAGTTTATATTAATGATGATTATGATTTCTAAGTTCCCTCTCTGATTTTTCCATGGCCTCCAACCTTAATTACCTATTATATTATAATCACAAATATGCTCAAAAGATTATAAAATTCATTTATTTGTTTTTGGCCCTTTTTTATTAAAGCATTTATTTATGACCTTTGTTCTCTCTCTTTTTCTTAATTACAAGTTATTATATGAGTCTACATATTGTTTATTCACATTTGAACTAGTTTGTGATTAATTTTTTTTTTTTTGAAGTTCGCTTCTTCCGGTTTTTTTTCCATCATCCAAGTCATGTTCTACATTCTTGTTAAACTGCGCTTCTAATTCACTCTCACGATTATTTACCTTTGTACTTAATTCTTGCACATGTTGTTCAGTAGAAACCTTAGTTGACATCGAAACCAACTAAGTACCTTTCCAATAGCCAGTTTGGTGTGTGGCTCTTTCCATCAAAATCGACTGCATTTGTCCATCTCTGACTGTAGCTTTTTCAACATTGCAGCCATCTCCTCGTTGTTGGAAGCGTTACCTTCTGTGTTTGTCTGGTTTCGTGTGGTTCGCTGGTGGACATGATGTAGGTGTATAGAAATCTTAGCAATTTTCCACAGACGGCGCCAATTATTTTACCAAATTTATGTGTGTTAATGCTAATAATATATTTATAAGTTTTTAATGAAAGAACTAGGATTATAACGTAATGAAAATAGCAAGTAAAAAACACCACGATTTGGTGAGGCAGAAAATCCCGTAAAGGATCAAAACCGCAGGTGGGATTTGTAGCCCAGCCTAAAAGAGATCCACTATATCAAAATCACGTAGCTGAATTACAATGTAAGAAGTAGTGTATTTTTGTGTTATACTAGAAGACTTGCTCTAGTCTATGTATTTTCTACTATTTATCCCCCTCTAATCTTCCTGCCGTTGTCTCACTTTTTTATTTGAATTGCCCTCTATCCTTTTGTTAGCTATTTTTTCTCCTCCCATCTCTCTTACCATCTTCCACGTTCTTCTCCACTTTTTTGATGCTTTTCTCCTATTTTTCAGGTTTGTTATTGAATCCTTCTACACGTCTTTGGCTCTCTTCTTGCAGCTGTCCATGTCGACACCTGAATGATCATGTCTTACGTATTCGTCCACCCCCGTCGCATGCAACTTCTAGTCGTCATGTCGTAGAAATACTTGATATAACAAATAGCAAGTACATATCTTATTGTCTCCATGCGTACTACTGGAGCAAAAGTTTCAGTAAAATCAATTTCTGGTTGCTGAGAAGTACCCCTTAGATACTAATCTTGCTTTGTGCTTTTGGACTGTTCCATCTTTATTATATTTTGTCTTATAGACCCACTTCAGTCCTATGACATCTTTATTTTCAGGAGGATCAACAAGTCTCCATGTATGATTCTTCTCTATTGTTGTAATCTCATCATCCATTGCTTTTCTCGATGTTCCTTCTTTTGCAGCATCCTTAAATTTTGTTTGGTTCACATGTAAAGAATACACATTATAAGAATCATAAATATCTTGAATTGAACGATGTCTGAGTACTTCTGTATATGTGGTATCTTCAATTGTGAATCTTGATCCTTCTTCTGGTGTGACAACAACTTCCAAAGTTTCTGGAGAAATTGTTGGCACATTCTGAAGTTATGATTCAGATGTATTATTTTGAAAGTTCCATTGTTTCTTTTCATCAAAAATTACATCTTTGGAGATCACAAATTTCTTGGTGGCAGGATTAAAAAGACGATAGCCTTTATTCTTCACTATAGCCAAGAAAAAGTAGTTTCTCACCTTTCTCATCAAATTTCTCTCTATGTTGTGCAGGAATATGAGAATAGGCGATGCATCCAAATACTTTGAGTTGATGTACTTCTGGTTTCTGCCTATGCCAAGCTTCGTAAGGTGATTTATTAAACACTGCCTTTGTTGGAGAGATATTCAGAAGGTAGATAGCTGTATTAATCTGCCCAGAAAATATTTGACAATCCTTTTTCTTTAAACATGCTTCTGGCCATTTCCACAATTGTTTGATTCTTCCATTTTGCGACGCCGTTTTACTGAGGACTATATCTTATCGTTAGCTGCCTCCTTATGCCTTTTTCTTTACAATAACTAAGAAAAGGTTGAGATATATACTCTCCACCGCGATCAGTTCTGAGAGTTGTTATTTTAAATTTACTTGGATTTTCTACCAGCACCTTGAACTGGATAACAGAGTTAAATGCCTCATATATTTGCTTCAAGAAATATACCCACATCATTCTTGTGTAGCCATCCACGAATAGGAGAATGTATTTGCTGCCATTGATGGATGGAGTCCTTGATTCGCATATATCTGAGTGAACTAGTTCCACCGGAGCCCTTGCTCTACAAGCAGTTTCGGGAAAAGGCAATCTGTGCATTTTCCCATATAAACAACCTTCACAAACTTCACTGTTTTTTGAGATGGAAGGCAGACCTATGACCATATTTTTCTCTTTTAATAACTTCAGTCCATTAAAGTTAAGATGCCCATACCTTAGATGCCAAGAAAAAGTATCATCGTTCTTCACAACTTTTAAAGCAACGCCACCTTCCAGTGGCATTAAATGAAAAGTTTTGTTTGGAATAATTCTAACTCTTGCCACTGAGAATTTCTTTTTCTTATCGAAAGTAACACAATGATCTTCATCAAAAATTATGGAAAAACCTCTTTGCATCAATTGTCCAATACTCAATAGATTTTGAGTTAATTCAGGAACATAATGAACATCAGTAATGTTTGAAGACTTATCTTCTTTAGAATAAAAGGTAATGATCCCTTTGCCTTCAATTTTCAACATTTTCCCATCTCCGATCTTTACTTTAGATTTATATCTTTTATCAAGTTTTGAGAAAAGCTCCTTTTTGCCCGTCATGTGATTGCTACAAGCGCTATCAATATACCACTCCTTTTGTGGCTCTTTACTCTCCTCTGAAAAATTTGCATTTCCTTGAGTTTGTTTTGGAACCAGTAGTCTCTCTGAGAATGGTTAGAAACTTTGCACCTTTTGCATCGGAATTTGCAATTTTTCGACTCATGATTTGATCGCTAGCAAATGATATTTGGAATTGTTGAAGTTGGTTCTTTCATTAAAATTTCTTCTTCCTCCTCTTCCTCGGAAATTCTGATTACCTTTTCTAAATTTTGTTCCTGTTGTAGTTTCTTCGTGTCTCGTTCTCCTGATGTGCAGCATCATTTTTGTTTCTTATATTGATTTTTGCTTGAAAAGCTTGTTCCAGGGGCTGATTTGAGAATCTACGAATTCTTTCCTCGTTAGCTTCAAGAGCACGCATGAGTTCATCCACCGTTAATTTAGACAAGTCCTTAGAAATTTCAATTGCTGCAACCACATGCTCAAATTTTGCTGGCAGGCTTCTTAAAATTTTATGGACAACTTTTTTTATCATCCAAGGTATCTCCATAACTTCGAATCTGATTAATGATTGTTGACACCTTAGAGAAGAATTCCAGAATACTTAGAATTTTACTGAAATTAGTGCTTCGTAACCTTGAAAACTGATTTTGCAAAAGATCCCATGATTCTTTTGATGTTTTTGCTCCCATAATACGGGGAAAGATTGCTTTGCTAACTCCTTATTGAATACAGTGCAAAGCTCTTGCATCTTTTTTTTTTATTTTTGAATTCATCATGCCTAGCCACTGACCAGGATGCTATCTCTTCCTGCGTAACACCAGCTTCGTAGTTATCTTCTACTAAATCCATAAATCATGAGAGATGAACAATGTTTTCAGCTGGATGCTCCAGAAATCATAGCTTTCATCATTGAAAATGGAATATTGCTTTGTGCATAGTTGAATAATCCTTCATTAGAAGCTGCCATTGTATATAATGAAGGGTTTATGAATTTTGATTATTTTGGGGTCTGGATTAATGTTTTGGCTCTGATACTAAATTTTTTGGAATCAGTATTGATAAAGAAGGCAAAATGATTTAATTTATATATTATCACTTATTCACTTTAATACAACTGATATATCTCAAGTTTATATAGCAAGACTTAAGAAGACTATTAGCTAGTTTACATCATTAATATGGTTCATGAATAAGATCAAGAAACTTTTCATTGCTTATACTGATTACTTGAATCTGTGCTTGCATTACTTCTGACTAGAATCTTCTATAATCTACCAAATAATTTATAAGAATTATAAATTAGATTAATTTTAACAAAGGATACCTGCCTTCGTAAAATTAGGATATTGCAATTCCCAAGGCTAATTTTGTGTGTTCCGACAACATATAGAGAACATACATTCATACATTTCTACCACATTTTGACATCATTTCACTACTTAACACAAAAATTACTAATAATTATATCGATTCATACATTTATAAATATGAATGCTGTGAATGCAATAAATAAGGAACTTAATAGTCCATACGTAACTCACCTCAACTTCGCAAAGAATGCTCAAAGAAATTTCTTTCGAATGTGGACTAGATTTCTTGAGGGATACTAGCTTCAGTGGAGAACGATGTAATGGCCAGCTTTGATGTACTTTTATGAAAGCATCAACTCCGCCAACCATGAGCCACTATGGAATCATCTCTTTCTATATACTCAATGGAGTGCCTATTTATAAGAAGATCCATTTTTAAATCTTGGAAACTCTGAAATACTAGCTGTTCTTTTATGCAACATGTTATAAACAGAAGAGACACTTTCAACCAAATGATGTATAAAAGGATACAATATGAGGAAATTTAAGCACTCGGTAAAACAGGAGTAATAAGTACTTAAGTTGCACCACATTCTGCAACCCAAACACGACCCATGGATTCGTGTTGTGTCGTTGTGTTCGTGTACTTTTTGTGTTGTGGTTCATGTAACTTTCAATAAAATATATATAAATAAAAATATTTAATTACCAAACTTTTCGGTTAAAGTTTTACTAGTTGAGTCTCAAGTCATTAAGTTATAATGAGTCAAGTGTAGTCAAATTTTGTTGAACTCAAATTTGAAACTTTTTTATTTTGTTTTATTAAAACTTCTATACCCAATATGTATTTATAAAATTTTGAAATATTTATTTAATTATTTAACTATTCGTGTATTTTCGTTTCATGTCATGTACCCAAAAGTAAACCCAAAACCTAGACTGAATTTGAGCGTTTATTTTCGTGTTCGTATACAAAAAGGTGACTTCTCTAACTTACTTAAAATAAAGATCTGAGATCAATACTCTTTGCTTAGAGAAGTGAGGGCTTATAACAATGTTATTCTAACTTAGATTGGTTAATAAATTTGCAACATAAATCTTTGCCTGCTAAGAGAGCTCATAGTTACAAATAAGTAGATACATCTTACAAGAAAGCGAGAGTGCATGTTGTTATATGGATTTCAATTATGAAAAGTTCTGACCTTGATTTATTTGCCAATTTCACCACAACTCGCCTTAGTATGCTCCACCGGAGACCTCGTCTCTAGCAAAGGCAGAGGTGAGCATATAGTCCTGGAAAAAAAATATTTACTTCCCATAAAGTTGCACTATTAAGATTTAAGAGGAACCTTATCTAAGATCTTACTGCGTAACTGCTTATTGATTATTAATAAATTTGCCTTGATAGTTTCATGGCACTCCTGGCCAATGGTTAGCTCAAAAGTATGAAGTAACTGAAGAAGTTCATAATAAGCAGGGCATATATAGCTTATACAGATAATTAATCAGATAATTCCAATAAACATTATAAAGAATGCTTAGATGAGACTTCATGTGATTCTTTAAAACTGTATGATCACATGGTAAATTTCTAACCTATAATGAATGTTAATGCATATCTGATTGTTATCATTAATGTACAGACCAGCTCTGATGAAAATTTGCAAGATATACCTGAACGACTTTGCAGCATCAACAATTCCACTAATGTACACATCGGATGGAAATATCTGGAAATGAAGAGCAGAAAACATTAGACAAAGGACAAAGTATAAGCACTTGTAGCTTAATGACATGCTTGATCTAAAGTTAGAGGATTGAGCAGATCACTGAAAACTGATCACGTCACAAATGGCTAGTACATGAACGAAAAAAATTAGTGTCAGAGAAATAAATGGAACATAGGTTTTTTATGCCTGTTTCAATATAGTAATTAGTGACTAATTAATCTATTAAACTATTCGCGTGAAACATGTACAAATATATTTTTTTTCTTTGGTTCCTTTTGTTGTGTCATGTGTGTTTACTGCATACATATAATCACATACACAATTTACAATTCACTGATTCACTAAGAAAAATCCTTTCCCATTACCTAATTACTTTTTTGAGGATTACATAAGCCTTATAGACTCCTAATTACTTTTGGCTGATAGCCAGGGCCACCATGTGTTAGATAGTTCAAGCATTCTTGTTTACATATGTAACAAATACATTTACATGATCATATAGATTTTTATGCACGAGAGCCATTGTTATTAATGAGATTAGAGCTAATAAAAAATTTAAGTTGTTAATGTGCGTCGGCATGGAGACACACAAGAAAATCGATTTCGGTATTGTAAGAATCTCAAGATTTTTGAAAGATTGTGGAATATGGATACCAAGAACCATACATGTTATCTTACCATAATAACTAATACTTTGAAGGGAAATCCACTAACAGTTAAGAAGACTCTCTTTTTTGTTAATCAAGTGGTGAATGGAGTAATTTTCTAAAGGATTTCTATGATATATCAACATTAAAGCTAACATGAGAAACTCTAAGTAAGTCCTAGAAAGCTCAAGAAAACCAATAATGAGAATATACTAGTTTTGTATTCGTTTAATTATAAATATGTATATCCCATTAATATTCTATTAATGTGTAATATTAAAGTAAGTTAGTAAAATAGGAAATAAGTATATAAGTACATCTAAGTAAACATGTAAATATATAGAAAGTACAACTAATTTATACAAAATTTAAATATGTTAATAATTAAATAAAAAATAAGTATACAAATGCATATAAATAAACATGCAATGCTTAGAAATACGACCCGCCATTTAATTGAACCAACACACTACTTTCCTATTCATTATTAAATAATTAAGTATCTGTCATGAGTTGCATACATGATAAAAAGGGTGTATATAGTAAATATGATGTCGTTATTTTCCTAGAATGAAAACTAATACGAACCCATTATATTTTCCCTTATTACATGAAACTCTAAACCATTTTACAAAAATTCAATAATTACTATATAAGTATTCTTTAATAATCATTCACTTTTGGGTAAATAAATTAGAAAAATTATTTAGGTTAGATTTGAAAAAATATAGTCTTAAAACTGTAAATTTATTAGTTGGATTACATTTAATCAACAACTAATTTGAAAGAGATAAGACCACATATAGACTATAAAACATTAGTGCGTTATCCTAATTACCTATATTTGCTAACTTATTTCATTTATTTTTTGTGTTCTTTATATGTATATCTTTTGTTCCTCTTTATACATATATATGCATTTATATATATATATAATATATTTATAGGTATGAGTGTGATATATAGAGAGAATGAATGTGGCTGTCTTAAATCAACATGTTTAACATAAATATTTGTTAATTTGTTTCAATTGTGTTCATATGATTGTTTTTATGTGTATGGTGTATTCATGTTTATACAAATATATGTATAAGTATGATGGAGAAGGAGAGAATAAATGTGGCTCTTTATAGTAAACTAATAACCGAATGTGTTCTTCATCTATTTTTTAAATTTTTGATGAACTTAGTAAGAGTTAAATCTCACAGTTATATGTTCTTCAAAGGTTTGAGTTTTTTGAGCTTCATTAGTTGTTATTGTTCATTTTCTATGTTATCTTTTGTGATGACAAATGCTTTCATTTTGAAATAATGATGTAGAAAAATGATTTAATATGAATAAAATATGTAAATTATACAATTAGTAAGTTGTATTGTTATTTTGTGTCATGTACATCAAGTTTCGATTATGTATACCTATGTTTGCGTAAGAGCTAGAGGGGGGAGTTTATTTGCTTCTTTATTTGATATGGGTTTAATGTTGTTAGTTCGCTATGAGTTGTCTTTATAAATACTAATTAAGATTTCTAAGTTTAATCGTATGATATGAAATGAGAGCATGTAGAATTTTATCAAAGCTTTTGATCTTGTTTTATTAATTTTTCATTATTTTGACGATTTATCTGACTTGGAAATTATGTCTTTTTTTGTTATATTTAGTATCTTGTATGAATGATATATTACTTGGAAATATTTTCTAATTACTTTGTAATATGCAAGGAAAAATGCTAATCAGAGACATGGGACGTGGTCGTGGACTTAGTGGAAGAACTTGTGTGATTTTACGAATACCTGGTCTACCTTCTCCACGTAATCAGAACACTCGTAAGATTACCAAAAACACTTGTAAGACCAATATAAAGACCCGGGCATGGAAATGACCTAGATCAAATTCCGATCACAAGTTTAGGGAAAAGAAACCACGAACACCATGCCGCATCAAATTCCAAGTGGGACAATAATTATTTATATATGTTTATTGTATAAATCTCATTCAACTTCAAAATGTATGTGAAAAATATGAATAAGATTAGCTCATAAATTATGAAGCTTTTGTGTTTACGACTGACTACATTAAAATTAATTTTATAGTATACACAATGATACAACAGTAAAGATATTAAATGCGACTATTCGTTCAAAATGGGCAGTTGGGGCATACACGTATATTGCCATTCTTGCACAAATTCGAAATGGGCTGTAGAAGTTACCAAGAAGTTTGTTGTATGTTATTTTTATTTTTATAATTATGTACATTACACACACCTAAGTTCTTTTTATTAATTAAGGCATTTGAAGATGCAAAAACCCGAAAGGCTAAAGAGTGTTTTGAATTATATGTCAAAAAGAGTATTAAAAAATTGGTCAATCAATTCTCCCTCTCTCTCGATGAGAGTCGGCCGCCCCGTCTTTCTTTAACCCTAATCATCACACCTCCTTCTTCACCCTTTCTACCCATCTTCATCTCTATCTCCATCCTCTCTCTTCATCCATACAAAATTTTATCATTTATTTTTAACTTTCTTTCAATAAATATCGGATTTTGTTCAAAAATTCGGTTCTTTTTTGTTTCGTTTAATTGAGTTATTATTTATGTGTCTGATTGTCTCACTTTGTGCGATGTCTCGCGTTATGCGATGTGTTGAAAATGGATTTCATGGTATATTGGGAGATCTGGATATCTTGCATCAACAACACTTTCGGTAGGTTTATAGCTGGTGTCCGGCAGGTAGATAGTTGGGGTGCTTTTGATACGGTAGTGAAAATCGCATGTGCTCACCTCTCACAAAATATTTTTGTTCATAACACGAAGGCCCTCTCAGTTTTTGCAATTGAGTCCTCTGAACATTGTACTATCCATGGAATTAATGTGAGGGTCAATTGTGAAACTACTGTTTTCAGTGGAGATGCAGGCTGGATCGCTCGAGAAACCATTATCTTCATTTTTAATTTTCAGAATATTTTTATTCAGTTAGTTAAGCAATCCGGAAAAAACAGGCTAATTATTTAGTTCGTCTATTTATTTTTCAGTGGTTGCATGATCAATTAGGGGTTTTGTACCGATTGAGTTTTTTTCATGTTATTAATGAAATTTGTTATAAATTTGGCAAAAAAATAAATAAAAAATTGGTCAATCAAGAAAAAGTAGAGTTTTCCAAGAATGCTATAGACATAGGCATTTTCATCAGTATTTCACAATGACATAGATGATTTTTATACTCTCCTGTGAAAGGATTTTCACATGGCCTACAACCTTAATTACCTATTATATTATAATTGAAAATGTGATAAAGAGATTCTCAAATTCATTTATATTTTTTTATCCCTATATAATGATAATAATTTTATTTTTATAATCTTTTTTTACATAATTAGATGTGATTGGTGCACTACTTATCATTTTTTCTCCTTTCTTTTCATTAAAAGCATTTCTTTGTGATTACATATTGTTTTTGTTTACATTTGAATTTAATTGTGGATTAGCAATTTATTTTATAGATTAAATTTTGGGTTCGTTGGAGTTTATTTTTGTTTTGGATAATTGTTGGCCAACTAAATTTATTTTAAATTTATCTCCACACGTGCTAGGCTTTTAAACGACATACAAAACAATACTTATAAGTAAAGTAAAATTAGTTTGAAATTATTATACATTTGATATATTACATATTATATAGACTTTGCTTGATAGGAATGTTGGATAGATATTACTTAAAACTTTTGTCTAGGTAAAGTAATTGTTACTTATTTCAATTTTCAGAATTTAATTTATAGTTAATAATCAATAAAAAGATGTTATGGCTATCTAATTTATATAAAAGTGAATGAAATAAACTCTTCTTTGTTGTTGTTTTGAGTAATGTATACAAGAGATAACTAATATTATCAATTTAAGATATCTGCATATAGATCCTCACAAATTTAACAATATTTGATTAATAATAATTAACATGATACTAATTTATCTATTATTTGGAAACCGGTTACTACGATTACATTGCTTGAATTTAAAAGATAATAGATAATTAAAAAAATTAGTACAACAAGGACAGTGACAAAGAGGATGACTACTGACCTCCTTGGATAATCAGATGACACCCTCATTCGAATCAGATGACCTAATACGAGTTTTGCTACAGTGGGGGACTTTTTCTAGTTTTGGGGCAAGATTATGCAGAACTCCCTTTAGTCGCAACTGCTAAGGCCACCAATGCAAGAAATCTGAGGACATGGAATAATCAGATAGAGTGACCTTTCCTATCACCCCCTGTGCAAAACATTACACTATTTTAATAAAAATAAATAAAAGTCAATATAAAAGAATCAAAAAGAGAATTAGTATGTATACCTACCTAGATCTTTGATGTATAATGAACAATCCGTGATAAAGCTACACATATGAAAAAATTTAAGGATTAAAAGTGGCAACCTATAATAAAAAGTTAAATCAAAATCTTATTTATTAGAAATTAGTTGTACCTTTAGCACAAAGACCCTGATGTCTTCCCCAGATGCGCTCTCCTCACCATCTTTGCAGCTCAATTGGTTGGTCATATACTCAATTTTGAAGTTGTGGAATATGGTAACATTGGGGCGGCCGTCAAGGAATTAGGGATTATGGAGTATGTGCAACACCCTTAATTTATATAGGCCCTGGTATATAAAACATTAGAATTTTCTACGAAATTTCTTAGAAATTTCTTTACCTAATATTCTTCAATCAAGTAATTTTTCTATTTGTCTATTATTTTTTTTTGTTCATATTCTTTGTAAGGTTTAAAAATAAAGAAATAACTTTTTTGTTTGTTTTTTTATAGTTGTATGATAAATATCAAAATAAAATATTTATTAAATTTATTATTTTATTTAGTTATCCAAAAACACAATTACAAATGATAAATTTTTGAATTTTGTAATCAGTGCATATTTCCCACTCTCTCCGTCTCAATTCTATACAGTTTCAAAGTTACTCAAAATTGTAAAATTTTATTATATAGAAATTAACTACTCCCTTATATCCACTATCTTTTCCACTACACTAGTTATATATATATATATATACAGACAAATAATCAAATAGAAACTAAAATTAAAATAAAAACTAGAAACTAATCTCAGCCCTTAGATCAATCTAATCTAAGGGCCCCTAATGTAGTACACAGGATTAATATGCTCCTTCGTAAATAATTCCAGCTTTTCTCCTCGTACACATAATTCCGGCTTTTCCCCTCTGTTTTTGATTTGATTTTTCCCGTTAATCGGTGAACTTATTTTGAAATCCGACTTCACTATATTTTTTCCATCTCGTAACGATCAATTTGCATACTATATGTGCTATGTTTTGACATGATTTAAAAAAAATTATTTTAGTTTTTAGTTTTCATCATAAGGAGGTTGCTATTGGAGTAGCCCCTATATATATATATAATATTGAGGAGTACCATCACTTTACTCACTTTTCTTACTTTTTTTCTTAAAAATTACACTATTTTTAATACCAAACCATTTGTAAACCGAGAGAGTAATATTTAAAAGTTCTACATGAATCATTCAAAATTTGAACTTTTAAAACTAATTTACTTATTTTTTATGGAATATGTATTTCTAAATACTTAAGTTAAACAATTTATAGGAGTAAAGAATTGGTACTAAATACAACAATTTTTTTCAACCACATTATGTAATTTATAAAAAATAGCTTAGTGCAAAATATATTATATTATATAATTTCAAATAATATATTAGTTTTTTCAAAAATAAAATGGTGTAATAAAAATGATCAAAATAGACTATTTATGACCATCTTCAACATATTTCTTGTGAAGTTGGTTGGTTACATTGTGATGGGATATAATTGATGAAAATATTTCTTTGTTTGTGTATAAACATGAACAAGACCAACAAAACAAAGTTAAAACCGACCATCGTGACATCGTAGTCAAGCGTGACATGTGGCACATACATGCCAAGTAGGAAAAACTGGGACCAAGCAAAGGTGAATTATAGATTTAAAAGTAACCAAAAACTTGGTCGGTTATCAAACGTTATTAAACATCCAGGTAGCTGCCATGTAAATGGGTGGGGCCAATACTCAAGAAAATGAAAAATTATTTACGACCTTTTGATCGGTAACGACCATTATCATAGATAGAAAAGTCATTTCCGACTCAGACTCATCCAATCTGACATATTTGGTCGTAAGTTAATATTGGTGACATTAATACAAACAGGTATTTAGAAAGTACACAAGTGAGATATAGACATTTTGGACATCATTTCTCAATGATATAGAAGAAAATTTAATATAAAATTATAACATCATAAGTTATATTCTAATTAATGATTATATGATTTCTAAGTTCTCCTCTAAAATGATTTTTCCATGGCCCAACCTTAATTACCTATTAATTATAATCACAAAATATGCTCAAAAGATTATAAAATTCATTTATATTCTTTTTGGCCCTTTTTTATTAAAAGCATTTACTTATGACCTATTGTTTCTCTTTTTGTTTTAATTACAAGTATTATTATTGACTACATATTTTTTATTACATTTGAACATAGTTGTGGATTAGTTTTTTTTTTGAAGTTCGCTTCTTCCGGTTTTTCCATCATCCAAGTCATGTTCTGCATTCTTGTTACACTGCGCTTCTAATTTACTCTCACGATTATTTACCTTTGTACCTAATTCTTACACATGTTGTTTAGTAGAAACCTTAGTTGACATCGAAACCAGCTAAGTACCTTTCCACTAGCCAGTTTGGTGTGTGGCTCTTTCCATCAAAATCTGACTGCATTTGTCCATCTCTGACTGTAGCTTTTTCAACGTTGCAGCCATCTCCTCGTTGTTGGAAGCGTTGCCTTCTGTGTTTTTCGAGTTTCGTGGTCGTTCACTGGTGGACATGATGTAGGTGTGTAGAAATTCTTAGCAATTTTCCACAGACGGGGCCAATTGTTTTTACCAAATTTATGTGTGTTAATGCTAAGAATATATTTATAAGTTTTTAATGAAAGAACTAGGATTATAACCGTAATGAAAATAGCAAGTAAAAACACCAGGATTTGGTAATGCGGAAAATCCTGTAAAGGATAAAAACCGCGGGTAGGATTTGTAGCCCAACCTAAAAGAGATCCACTATATCAAAATCACGTAGGTGAATTACAATGTAAGAAGTAGTGTATTTTTGTGTTCTACTAGAAGACTTGCTCTAGTCTATGTATTTTCTACAATTTATCCCCCTCTAATCTTCTGCCCTTGTCTCTCTTTTTTACTGTCTCTCTTAGCAAGTACATATCTTATTGTCTCCATGCGTACTACTAGAGCAAAAGTTTCTGTAAAATCGATTTCCGTTGCTGAGAAGTACTCCTTAGCTACTAATCTTGCTTTGTGCTTTTGGACTGTTCCATCTTTATTATATTTTGTCTTATAGACCCACTTCAGTCCTCTGACATCTTTATTTTATGGAGGATCAACAAGTCTCCATGTATGATTCTTCTCTATTGTTGTAATCTCATCATCTATTGCTTTTCTCGATGTTCCTTCTTTTGCAGCATCCTTAAATTTTTTGGTTCACATGTAAAGAATGCCACATTATAAGAATTGTAAATATCTTGAATTGAACGATGTCTGAGTACTTCTGTATATGTAGTATCTTCAATTGTGAATCTTGATCCTTCTTCTGGTATGACAACATCTTCCAAAGTTTCTGGAGAAATTGTTGCACATTCTGAAGTGATGATTGAGATGTATTATTTTGAAAGTTCCATTGTTTCTTTTCATCAAAAATTACATCTTTGGAGATCACAAATTTCTTGGTGGCAGGACTAAAAAGACGATAGCCTTTTATTCTTCACTGTAGCCAAGAAAAAGCAGCTTCTCACCTTTCTCATCAAATTTCTCTCTATGTTGTGCAGGAATATGAGAATATGCAATGCATCCAAATACTTTGAGTTGATGTACTTCTGGTTTCTGCCTACGCCAAGCTTCGTAAGGTGATTTATTAAACACTGCCTTTATTGGAGAGATATTCAGAAGGTAGATAGCTGTATTAACAGCTTCTGCCCAGAAAATATTTGACAATCCTTTTTCTTTAAACATGCTTCTGGCCATTTCCACAATTGTTCGATTCTTCCATTCTGTGACGCCATTTTACTGAGGACTATATCTTACCGTTAGCTGCCTCCTTATGCCTTTTTCTTTACAATAACTAAGAAAAGTTTGAGATATACACTCTCCACCGCGATCAGTTTTGAGAGTTTTTATTTTAAATTTACTTGGATTTTCGACCAGCACCTTGAACTGGATAAAAGAGTTAAATGCCTCATATATTTGCTTCAAGAAATATACCCACATCATTCTTCTGTAGTCATCCACGAATAGGAGAAAGTATTTGGTGCCATTGATGGAAGGAGTCCTTGATTCGCATATATCTGAATGAACTAGTTCGACCGGAGCCCTTGCTCTCCAAGCAGTTTTGGGAAAAGGCAATCTGTGCATTTTCCCATATATACAACCTTCACAAACTTCACTGTTTTTGAGATGGAAGGCAGACCTATGACCATATTTTTCTCTTTTAATAACTTCAGTCCTTAAAGTTAAGATGCCCGTACCTTAGATGCCATGAAAAAGAATCATCGTTCTTCACAACTTTTAAAGCAACGTCACCTTCCAATGGCATTATTAAATGAAAAGTTTTGTTTGGAATAATTCTAACTCTTGCCACTGTGAATTTCTTTTTCTAATCAAAAGTAACACAATGATCTTCATCAGAATTTATGGAAAAACCTCTTTGCATCAATTGTCCAATACTCAATAGATTTTGAGTTAATTCAGGATCATAATGAACATCAGTAATGTTTAAAGACTTACCTTCTTTAGAATAAAAGGTAATGATCCCTTTGCCTTCAATTTTCAACATTTTCCCATCTCCGATCTTTACTTTAGATTTATATCTTTTATCAAGTTCTGAAAAAAGCTCCTTTTTGCCCGTCATGTGATTGCTACAAGCGCTATCAATATACCACTCCTTTTGATGTACTGGCTGGTCATTCATATATGAAAATGTCACTTGTGGCTCTTTAATCTCCTCTGAAAAATTTGCATTTCCTTGAGTTCTGTTTTGGAACCAGCAGTCTCTCTGAGAATGGTTAGAAACTTTGCACCTTTTGCATCGGAATTTGCAATTTTCGACTCATGATTTGATCGCTAGCAAATGATATATTTGGAATTGTTGAAGTTGCTTCTTTCATTAAAATTTCTTCTTCCTCCTCTTCCTCGAAAATTTGATTACCTTTTCTAAAATTTTGGTTCCTGTTGTAGTTTCTTCGTGTCTCGTTCTCCTCATGTGCAACATCATTTTTGTTTCTTATATTGATTTTTGCTTGAAAAGCTTATTCCAGGGGCTGATTTGAGAATCTACAAATTCTTTCCTCGTTAGATTCAAGAGCACGCATGAGTTCATCCACCGTTAATTTAGAAAAGTCCTTAGAAATTTCAATTGCTGCAACCACATGCTCAAATTTTGCTGGCAGGCTTCTTACAATTTTATGGACAACTTTTTTTATCATCCAAGGTATCTCCATAACTTCGAATCTGATTAATGATTGTTGACACCTTAAAAAGAATTCCAGAGTACTTTCACCTTCTTTCATCTGCAGATTGTCAAATTATCTCCATAGTGATTGCAGCTTTACTGAAATTACTGCTTCATAACCTTGAAAACTGATTTCGCAAAAGATCCCATGCTTCTTTTGATGTTTTTGCTCCCATAATACGGGGAAAGATTGCTTTGCTAACTCCTTGTTGAACAATGTTTTCATCTGGATGCTCCAGAAATCATAGCTTTCATCATTGAAAATTGGAATATTGTTTTGTGCATAGTTGAATAATGCTTCATTAGAAGCTGTCATTGTATATAATGAAGGGTTTATGAATTTTAATTATTTTGGGGTCTGGATTAATGTTTTGGCTCTAATACCAAATTTGTTGGAATCAGTATTGACAAAGAAGGCAGAATGCTTTAATTTATATATTATCACTTGTTCACTTTAATAAGTTTATATAGCAAGACTTAAGAAGACTATTAGTTTACATCATTAATATGGTTCATGAATAAGATCAGGAAACTTTTCATTGCTTATACTGATTACTTGAATCTGTGCTTGCATTACTTCTGACTAGAATCTTCTATACTCTACCAGATAATTTATAAGAATTAGAAATTAGATTACTTTTAACAAAGGATACCTGCCTTCGTAAAATTAGGATATTGCAATTCCCAAGGCTAATTTTGTGTTTCCGACAACATATAGAGAACATACATTCATACATTTCTACCATTTTGACATCATTTCACTACTTAACACAAAAATTACTAATATTTATATAGATTCATACATTTATAAATATGAATGTTGTGAATGCAATAAATAAGGAACTTATATGAATGTTGTGAATGCAATAAATAAGGAACTTAATTTCCTTCGAATGTGGACTAGATTTCTTGAGGGATACTAGCTTCAGTGGAGAACCATGTAATGGCCAGCTTTGATGTACTTTTATGAAAGCATCACCTCTGCCAACCATGAGCCACTATGAAATCTTCGTGTACTTTTTGTGTTGTGGTTCATGTAACTTTCCATAAAATATATATAAATAAAAATATTTAATTACCAAACTTTTCGATTAAAGTTTTACTAGTTGAGTCTCAAGTGATTAAAGTTATAATGAGTCAAGTGTAGTCAAATTTTGTTGAACTCAAATTTGAAACTATTTTCTATTTTGTTTTATTAAAACTTCTATACCCAATATGTATTTATAAAATTTTGAAATATTTATTTAATTATTTAACCCTTCGTGTATTTTCGTTTCATGTCATGTACCCAAAAGTAAACCCAAAACCTACACTGAATTTAAGGGTGTATTTTCGTGTTCGTATACCAAAAAGGTGAACACAAATACAAAATTATCGTGTCAATTGTACGAAATTGTCGGCTCTATTGTAAATCAACCTTAATCATATTTCTCATTGAGAAATTTTTAACCAAAATGAGCAACATCATTTCATTGGAACTTATATACGCTCTAGACCAACATCATTGCATAATGCTTTGCATCAGTGAAAATTGTTGATTCTATCGTTCATGTCTTATCTACAAACTAAAAACAAGTCAAGCTTTGCAAGATCTTTAGCTTATATATAGCTAAAGATAATAAGCAGGTCATATATAGCTTATACTGATAATTAATCAGATAATTCCAATAAACATTATAAAGAATGCTCAGATGAGACTTCATGTGATTCTTTAAAACTGTATGATCACATGGTAATTCTGGTGAGACCTCAATGTACCAGACCAGCTCTGATGAAAATTTTCAAGATATACCTGAACGACTTTGCAGCATCAACAATTTCACTAATGTACATATCAGATGAAATATCTGGAAGTGAAGAGCAGAAAACATTAGACAAAGGACAAAGTATAAGCACTTGTAGCTTAATGACATGCTAGATCTAAAGTTAGAGGATTGAGCAGATCACTGAAAACTGATCACGTCACAAATGGCTAGTACATGAACGAAAAAAATTAGTGTCAGAGAAATAAATGGAATAGTAGGTTTTTTATGCCTATTTCAATATATTAATTAGTGACTAATTAATCTATTAAAATATTCGCGTGAAACATGTACCAATATATTTTTTTTACTTTGGTTCCTTTTGTTGTGTCATGTGTTTTACTGCATACATATAATCACATACACAATTCACAATTCACGAAGAAAAATCATTTCCATTACCTAATTACTTTTTTGAGGATTACATAAGCCTCCTTATAGACTCCTAATTACTTTTGGCTGATAGCCAGGGCCACGATGTGTTAGATAGTTCAAGCATTCTTGTTTACATATACAAGTACATTTCAGAAAAATGTAGATAACACATTAAGGAATTTATAAAGAATTTTAAGTGTAACAAAAAACATTTCCGACAAGGACATAATATGGAAAAGTGAATTAGCAGGGACTTAAAAAGGTACTTGGTTTCTTTTATCTTTACTCCTCAAAGTATCGAACCATGATACATGGACAGAGGTTATGTATAAAATTCTATGCAGCTGTTACAAAGATCATACCTCAACATTTTTAATCTCCATGGTACCATCCACTAGCAATTCATGTGTCTCTTCATATGGATGGATAATGTCTTCTATTTTTAATTGAGAGAACAAGTTTTCTAGGCAAGGAGCATATGTCGTTAAAGATAACTTCATGTTGTTATTTTCATACTAATATTTTAAAACGAATTAAACATAAATCGTAGGTCGGTATTATATGCTCAACGGGAAAACTTGGGGCCAACGGACTTAGTAAAACGTGCTTACTAAATTCTACTACAAACATGAGCTTACTTGGTATCAACAGACTTGGGTATGATGGGCTTACACCTAATGCAAACAATCCTGTAAAACCAATACAAAGTGACAGCGTATAAATTTACAATCCGAAATCATAATAATTCGTTAATCCTTAGATAGGTTATATCTATATCCAAATTAGGATTATTATTATCGAACTAAAATATTATTTTTATGCACAATAAAATCATAATAAAGTCATATATATTATAACATCCATATTAAAATAAGTATGTGCATCGCACATGTTATCTATACTACTATATTAAAACCAAACTCAAGATAAATCGTTCATGAGAATTATGGCCTCGACAGAAAAATGAGCTTATTAAAATCTAATACAAAGATGAGCTTACATGGTATAAACATGATAGCTTATTAAGATCTATTACAAACAATCATCTTAAAACTAATACAAAGTGATATATTATAAGTTTAAATCTGTAATCATAATAATTTGATAATTCTTTAAATAATATATATCTATATCCAATTTAGATTTATTAATTTTCAATTATTATGCACAATATATTCATATTAGATTCAGAACATTACAACTATAATATTAAAATAAGCTCGTGCATCGCATGCGTTGTTCGATATTCTATACTACTATAAAGCCGAACTTAAGATAAATCGTTGGTCATTACAATGGGATTAACTACTCAGAATCAATGGATTTGATAAAAATGGGTTACTAAAATCTAATAAAAATATTTTTTTAAAAATCCAATTAAAGTGATAGCTTAAATTCTAATATGGAAATATAATATTTTTTTAGTGCTTTATAGTATATATTTTATCCAATTTAGATATTTATATCCAATTTATATCCAATTAAAATAATATTATTATTGCACTAAAATCATATTAGAATCATTGCATTATTTATATCACAATAATATAAACTCGTGCATCACATAAGTTGTTAGTTAGTACTATATTAAAGTCGCATTCAAGATAAATCATTGTCGGTATTTTGGGCTAAAAACATTCGTGAAGTGAGCTTATTAAAATCCAATACAAACATATTTATTAAAAACCCGATCTATTTATCTATATATTATATACTCCCACCTTTAATCTAAACTACTTTATTTCTGGTTAATAGGCTAAAACATAATTGAACTCACTTCTTTGTAGTTGGGTAATTGAACTCAAAAAGTTTGCAGTCGACTAACTTGCATTTACATGATCACTGTCAACATATTTAAATGGACTAACCGAGTGCTGATATGGCTCTATGACATGTTAAAAACAACCAGATGGCTTGCTAATTTGTCATAATTCGAGTAACAATATACATTGATGGGGATCGATAAACGGGGGAATGTTATACATATACATTATATATATATAACTAAGTATTAAAGAGGCTGAGTAAGATTATGGGATTAAGAAGTGATATGATAGGTGAGATGATAGGTATGAGTATATCAACACATGTACAAAAGCACCTTAACAATAAAGTCTTACATTATACCTAAACAATTGAAATCAATTAATCATAATACCCATAAATTGAAAAGGCCTTGAATTCAAAATGCGTATATGAACTCTAGAAATTAACTCATCGATTCATTATTTTTTTTGTTTCTTTTTGGTGTGATCCCTTCTCCATCTTTCAATTCCTTCCTTCGATTTTTTTTTCTTTGATCATACTTCTTGAGCAATTTGATCGGCTTTCCTTTTCATCTTCATGTGTAAATAGTATTAATATATAACTGTTTCTAAACTTTGTTATTTGATGTGCCTGGTTCAAAAGGTTCAGTCTTATTTATGTTTTAATTGCGTCTAATTGTACCAGTGGACTTACGGTCATAAAGCCTACACGCATAGCTAAAAAAACTTAACGTCCCTTTGTTACAAATCAACAAAATTAAAGCAAAAGGTTTTTTCTTTAATTATTCAAGTGCAAGTTAATATTAGTAAAGAAAGTTAATATTTATTTTATTACTGTTCCTCGACACTGATGGCATCCCTCAAACGAAACCAAACTAAAGATAATTATTTAAACGAGCACGCTTATTTTTTTATGTATGATTATAATTAGATACTTAAATTTCAATCCTTTTTTTCTAATTCGGACAAAAATATTATAGTAAACATATATATGACCTTATTTCGTATCTCACAGAAAATAAAGTTACTAATAATTTGATAATTGAATTCTTCTTTAATGTTATACAAGCGTGTAACCCGTGCGATGCACGGATTAATTTTAATATTTTTTTCCTATTATTAGTATAATCTTATTTTTATAAAAAATAAATAAATTATTTAATAATCTGTGCGTTGTCCGGATTAATTTTGACATTTTTCAAGGAAAATATGGTATAATTGATTGATTTGATCTTGGTTAACACTATTCTAAAATTTTGTTAGCACTTTTCAAAATAATATAGACACATATAATTTATTAAAATAATTAATTTATATATCAAATTTAACTACAAACTCTATTAATCGCCCAAATTCTTATTAACCTTTTTTTATTAAAAGTAAAACACTTAAAAAATATATAAAATAGAATAATAGATTATTAAATAATTTATTAAATTAATTGAAATTGAACAATATGTTATTAATTAATAATATATTTTGTACGATAAATTATCCTATAACCCGTGCGGTGCCCGGTAATTTTAATATTTCTTGTCATACTTTTGTAAATTACTTATTTTCATAAAAAGAAAATAAATTATAAAATATTTATTGTAAATATGAAATTAATGATATAATTATTTTTTTATGTAAGTAGTATAGTAGAGTTTGTAAAGAAGTTAGAGTTTAAGTAGTATAATATAGATATAAGTAGTACAAATGATAGAGTTTGTAGTTATGTTGGATACATAAATTAAATATTTTAATAAATTATATGTGTTTAATTTTTTTTGGAAGGTGGTAGCAAATATTTTAGGAATGTGTTAAGCACCGACCAAACCAATCAATTATAATAGTATAGTATAGATGGTTTCTCCCTATAGCATTTAAATAACTATATAATTTAAATGATTAACAATAATTATCATGTTTTACCTACATGCTTGTACTCAAAATATCAAACTATTATAACCATAATATTTTATATTGTATTTTATTTTTAAAAATTATACAATATTCAATAGAATATATTTATGAGCCTAATCATACTAGCTTTAAACTCAAAATATTTTTAAAATGTTTGTTTGAGAAGCCACATAATATAGAAGATTATGAGATGGTTTTTGTAGGTATAATACATTAATTATTGTTTTTTATCTATGATTGTCCATCTTCTATTCGCATAGAAAATTAAATAATTTTGATTATACTTGCATCATTTCAAAATCCAATATAATATTCTCCCAAACATATGACTTACTTTTAAAAATCTATATATTATGAAATATTTATTCAAATTATAATATTACTATTTTGGCATTTATTTTTTAAAAATGAAGATGGTA
Organism: Apium graveolens; assembly: GCF_009905375.1. Lineage (NCBI taxonomy): Eukaryota > Viridiplantae > Streptophyta > Magnoliopsida > Apiales > Apiaceae > Apium > Apium graveolens. The sequence continues at coordinate 8,447 of NW_027420941.1, read as the reverse complement.
AGAAGAATGTAGAACGTCCATTTCAATTCTAGCACTCGTACTTCTTAAAAACATCCGTAGAAGTTTAAATTCACATATGTTAGCTCTATTATGTTAGATGTATGTCTTAATAACCCCACTAAAATTTTTCTACACAAATATGTGTATTATTTGTACAAGTACCCCCACAATCTTGTGTTATCCCTTATAAACTCTAAGCTTAGGTAATGATAAACTTGAGATAATTCTTTTAACTCTCATGTGATTATTCTCTTTGTAGGAAATTAATTATATTTTTATGGGTGTTGTATGAAATATATATTTAAAATATGTCTATGTGACCAACTTAAACTATATATGGATTCATTTTATGATATTAAGGCTTTCAATTTTGTAATTGTAAATAAAATTTGACACTTTGTAGTGTTTCAAGATTTAAGGTCTTGGGGATCAGCAGAATTAATTTTACATTGAGAAATGCATTTAGAATATATTATAATTTCTTTGATTTTTTGTTTTTCTTTTAAAAATTAGTATTTTAATTATTTTAAAGCATCAACATGTTAACATGTTTAGTTTCTGAAATTTGAGTAGTTTTACTCTATTGTTTCGCCTACAGCAAGAACAATATCAAGGGCAACACCAAGGCCAATACCCAACATTCATTCTGCAAGGACAGTCACAAAGCCAAGACCGACCTGGGTCCCAACAAGAAGAAGATCAGCAACAAGTTCAGGCACACAGGTAAGAACATATTATTCATCTACTTTTTTAGATTCCTAAATTAGGGAGAATTCTTTATCTTCTGAAAGTGACTCAAGCACTACTAAAATTTTAGTAGATCATTAAACAAAACAAAGGAATAACCATATAAAGGTTGTTTGTACGAGCTGACTTATTGCATTATAGATGTCATGGAGACTCCGTATATTTTTGGTGCCCACCTACACTATTGCTTCTACGTTGTGATGTCAATTGTGTCAACATATAGGAATTTGTTAAGAACTTTTGCTGAGGATTGGATCATCATTTCCACTATTATCTTTGTTGATTTATCTTCATCATCATCATCAATCATTACACAAAGAGTTATCTTCATCATCATCAATCATTACACAATAGACCTGCTACAATTCTTTCTTTTAAGCTCCATCACCGAAAGTCTACTTCATCATGCATACAACCACGTAAAAAGATTAAATTTTTTTAGTGGTTTATAGAGTCGATAGACCTTGCTTCTTTTGTCATATGCGGTAAAGATACACTTCTTGACAATCTCATCTAATCTCATCTAGCTTTTTTCTTTTCTTGTCTGGGATACTTATACATGTTTGATATTTAGTTACAGGTTTTGCTTCTGTTCTTTGTGTCTATTCATTGCAAAACTTCTCTCTTTGTAGTTATCATGTGAGAGACAGACAGCTAGACCTTCTCCCTTTTCGATTTAAATTCCAATTATCCTCTTGCACTTGTCCTTTTGTAATGTACCTTATAAAGTTCTCATTTTTGGTTAAAAATCTAATAACCTAAGAGATTCTCATGCTTTTGGATTACTCATCTGATGAGCCTAGAGAACTGCTCCTGAATTCACATCTGATGAACCTTTGGAACTTCTCCTCTTCAATTCATCATGTGGGCCCATGGAGCCATGTGCCCCAGTCGTCTGGATATGCTAATCAGGAGCTTGTGCTCTGAATTATGCTGCTGGTTAAATAGGCCTTGGAGGTTAAAGGAATTTCCATAATGTTGTTCACAGAGGTCAAATGGTTCACGGCTACTGGCAACATCTGAAAATTCAGAATAGTTGCAACACTAATGGAATTGTTTTGATAATATTAATAATTTACACCCATAATGCACAGCAGGTCCAGGGTCCATCACCCATGCTGGAAAGCAAACATTTGCAGTAATGATACAGTTGGAACTTAAACCGTGTACTTCTGAACTGCAGTTGAGTCTGGAGGCACACGGATGTGAGTATAAAGTTGAAGTTGACCCCAAACAAGTAGAGAAATAATGTATCATATCATAGAGCATCATGTTGCAAATGTGTGTACATAAGAAAAAATCTGTTACACTGGTGAAGATGCACAGTCTTCCTTCTTCAAATTCTTGGGAGAGATGATGCTTAATCCGTTGTACTAGTACATTCATTCCCTAAAATTTAAGTTACAAAAATTAGGAGAATGAATAACTAATCTATTGCAGTTTCTCTTATGTCCTCTTAAAGCGTTACCAGGTATGACTGGAACAGTTATAACCTAATCAAGGAACAATACTTTAACAAAAATAAAAAATATTTTAAAAACCCATGTTTAATTAAATCCTGGTGAATGATATAATTAATAAACCTGACAATCAAGCAACAATAATTTTATTAAAACAAAAAATATTAAAAAAACATATAAACTTTGCACATATGATTCCTTCATAAATGAAAAGGATATAAGATGAAAACAATTTGAAGTGGTCGAAACAATACCTCAACCCTTAATTTTCTCCAGATGAGACTTACCTTTGGTGTTGGTGTCTCTTAACATATTAACCACCACAACCATGAACATTTGGCAAACCAAGTCATTGCAAGAACATACAACAACTAATATGCCAATATATGGAATTTGTGAAATAAAGGATGTAATGAGATTAAATATTTCTTTATTACACAAGAGAATTTATTTGAATTTTAATTGGAAAGGCAAAACGTGATAGGATCCACGCCCAAAGCACTTCCATCAACTGAAAAAGGTGAAAGAGAGGTAGATAACTGAGAGGGTTAGAGAAACCATATGGTTTGTTGCACCACTAAGTACAAAATGAAAGAAACAAAGTTGAGAGACATCAAAATGAAGTATAATATCATTTAGCCAAGAACTATTTGAAAATTGGAAAATCGGTGAGGGCAATTCTTCAAGAATTTCAAAGTTTATGATGTCGAATTTATTAGATCCCATCTTTCCCTTGATTAAGTCATTTAACATGTAGATCAATTATATATTACGTCATTTTAACAAACCCCTCATATTTAGATGAGCTATCACTATAAGAAAAACAGGTAAATACGACCGGCCAAAAGTCCTCGCATTTACCTAAATATGTCAGGACACGGTCGTATCTTTTAGTTTCTGGATCGGTCATGATACGGGAGGAATATTTAGTAAGTCAGTCATTTTAAAGTAAATTGGACCAGCTAATTTTGACCATTTAAAAAAAACCGCTTAAATTCAACTGGCCAAATTTGACCAAGGTAGTCGAATTTGACTTTTCACCAAAAAATTGAAAATCCCGCCCAAACTATTAAATATTTTGAATAAATTTAAAATGTCTGCCTAAAATTAAATTGACCGTATATGGTCAAAGATGCGAATCTAAATTCCACCACCTTCGGTTGAATTAACAAACACCAGTTTTAAGAGACAAATCTCTCGCTGGAAATTGGAAAATTTCCAGATTCCGGTGAGTTTACCCAGGTCCAGTCATATTCCAGCAGCTTTAATTTCTCCAAAAAAGCTCAGTTTTCAGTTCAATTTTTCAATTTAATACACTCAAAATTGACCCAACAATCTCATATTCATATCCAAACTTACAAATAACTAGCATTTAACCGATTCCGGCCAAAATCAATTGAACGTCTGTAAAGAAAAAAACAACATTAACAAAAAATTCACCAAACTAAAAAAACCTTAATATAAACAATTTCCCCACCACATACCAAGCATGTAAATGGAGCAACACAGTCAATCATAAATCATGAAAAAATTATCTACACGCTCATGTTCAATGATCTATCGATTCGTAACTTCAAAACACATGAAAAACAACCTAAAGTAAAAAGTCTAATTCGAATTAAAATCAAGAAAATGGAAATTTTTGAAAAATTATCTACCTAGCTCTCTACCGAATTATTACCTTCAGGAGGAGAGTAAGATGGTGGGAGGGACACAAATAGAAATAGAGGGGGAGAGAGAAAAAGAGAAGGGGTGGGTTACGTGAGTGAAAGGAGGGCTTCGGGTTAAAAATTTTATTTTATCATTTTTTTGTTTTTTTACTTATAATTTGGTTTTATTAAATGTAAATTCAACCATTGGATGAGTGTTGTTTTTTTACTTATAATTTGGTTTTATTAAATATAAATTCAACCATTGGATGAGTGTTTTAGGGGTTAAATTTTGTGTGTTAGATCTAATGCAAGGGGACTACGAAGTGGCACTAAATTCAACTGTAACCGTTCGAATTTAGGAGTGTCGATTAATATTTTCTTATACTTTCTTATAATTTCTAGAAAATTAAAATTGTAATTAATTAACTTTTTCTTACAAATATTATAATATTAAAAATATATAAATTATATTAACAACTTGTTATTTTAATAAAAAAATTAAAATCATGAAGTTGGTCAATTTGAGCATAAATTCCACGAAAAAGATTGTGTGGTGAGATATTTAGTTAAGTTAATGATACCTTATTTGTTAAAATAATCGAGGTCTAATGAGTAAAAATTGTTAAAATTTGTATATAACATTTTCTTGTAACCATTTTAACATCCATGTGGTTGGATGGTCTAATATTATTCTAAATAGTAGGAACACTCTATGGTAAGAATCTCAACCCCTAAATTCGAATTTGTAAAATAATTCGAATAATCACATCCGTAATAGATTACTCAAAATAAATGAGATATAAATTAAAAACTAAAATCCTAATCGATACCCTAAAATTTAAATTTATAACCCCATGTAATCATACTACCTACTCTAATGTAGAGATTCAAAAACAAGTTAATTATTAGCTCACTAATATTTTGTCAAAAAATATAGTGAATGTCTTTCATAATTTTTTAAACTTTTTTTATAAATATATATTTAAATTTCACGGAAGTATCATAAAATTTAAATAAAAGTTCTTTCATCACATATATTTTTATACCATATAAACTTGTAGTTGGGATGAATGTTATTATTGTGTGTATACATATTTTTAAAATATTCACTAACATTTAAATAGTTTAAATAAATTATTAAAAATTCTGAATATACTAAATACAATTGAATGTGGCCAAATTAGATACATAAACGGATTTGTGTAGAAATATAAATTTCAAAATAGGGGAATTTCCACCAACTTTTGCCCCAAAAGTTTTAAAAGTTATAGGAAATTTCATGCCATTTCCAAATAATAAATTTGACCAAAATCAATTGAATTTAGGAGAGCCAAAAAATTCAATGCGGAAAATTTCATCCAATTTTTTTAAAGAATCTCTCCTTGCTAACTAAAGGTAGTACATATGAAGATTATAAATGTATGTTGTTTTAAAACAAGCTAAGATACACTTTAATTTGTATTTTTATGAAAATAGAATAGTCTTCGAGTTCATAATTTTGCATTTCTATATGTGATTAAATCATGTACTTATTCAATTACATATTAACTTAGGTGCGAATATTCTTGTAAATTCCATGTAGACCTAGCCGCATAAATATGACAATCTTCTAAGTTTTGTATTCATAGAAAATGATCAAATTATTTCATTGCAGTTGGAAGTTTTATGTATATGTTTTGTGTGAGTAAGTTGTATGGAATTACTTAAAAAAAAACTCTTTCGCGTAATCTCCAATAATTTATTATACATTTAAATTCTTAGAAAGTGGTATTATAGATTTTGTGATTTAGAGATGACTTTCACAAAAATATGTTGCGATCAAAATTTTCTGGTATGACGGGAAATAATTGTAATCAATTGAGTATTCAAACAAAGGTAGGGTCTTTCTAGTGTGTGTCAATGTAACAAATACATTTACATGATCAGATAATTTTTATGAACGAGAGCCATTATTATTAATGAGATTAGAGCTAATAAAAAATTTAAGTTGCTAATGTGCGTCGGCATGGAGACAAACAAGAAAATCGATTTCGGTATTGTAAGAATCTCAAGATTTTTGAAAGATTATGGAATCTGGATACATAGAACCATACATGTTATCTTACCTTAATAACTAAGACTTTGAAGGGAAATCCACTAACAGTTAAAAGACTCTCTTTTTTATTAATCAAGTGGTGAATGGAGTAATTTTCTAAAGGATTTCTATGATATATCAACATTAAAGCTAACATGAGAAACTTTAAGTAAGTCCTAGAAAGCTCAAGAAAACCAATAATGAGAATATACTAGTTTTGTGTTCGTTTAATCATAAATATGAATATCTGATTAATATTTTATTAATGTGTAATATTAAAGTAGGTTAATAAAATAGGAAATAAGTATATAAGTACATCTAAGTAAACATGTAAATATATAGAAAGTACAACTAATTTATACAAAATTTAAATATGTTAATAATTTAAATAAGAAATAAGTATACAAATGCGTATAAATAAATATGCAATGCTTAGAAGTACAATAATGACCCGCCATTTAATTGAAACAACACACTACTTTCCTATTCATTATTAAATAATTAAGTATCTGTCATGAGTTGCATAGATGATAAAAGGGTGTATATAGTAAATATGATGTCGTTATTTTCCTAGAATGAAAACTAATACGAACCTATTATATTTTCCCTTATTGCATGAAACTCTAAACCATTTTACAAAAGTTCAATAATTACTATAAGTATTCTTTAAATAATCATTTACTTTTGGGTAAATAAATTAGAAAAATTATTTAGGTTAGATTTGAAAAAATATAGTCCTAAAACTGTAAATTTATTAGTTGGATTACATTTAATCAACAACTAATTTGAAAGAGATAAGACCACATATAGACTATATATAACATTAATGCGTTATCCTAATTACCTATATTTGCTAACTTATTTAATTTATTTTCTGTGTTCTTATATGTATATCTTTTGTTCCTCTTTATACATATATATGCATTTTTATTTATATATATATATATATTTATAGGTATGAGTGTGATATATAGAGAGAATGAATGTGGCTGTCTTAATTTGTTTCAATTGTGTTGTTCATATGATTTTTTTTATGTGTAGGGTGTATTCATGTTTATACGTATATATGTATAAGTATGATGGAGAAGGAGAGAATAAACGTGGCTCTCTATAGTAAATTAATAACCGAATGTGTTTTTCATCTATATTTTATAAATTTTTTATGAACTTGGTAAGAGTTAAATCTCAATGTTATATGTTCTTCAAACGCTTGAGTTTTTTGAGCTTCATTAGTTGTTATTGTTCATTTTTTATGATTTAATATGAATAAAATATGTAAATTATACAATTAGTAAGTTGTATTGTTATTTTGTGTCATGTACATCAAGTTTCGATTATGTATACCTATGTTTGCGTAAGAGCTAGAGGGGGGTTTATTTGCGTCTTTATTTGATATGGGTTTAATGTTGTTAGTTCTCTATGAGTTGTATTTACGAATACTAATTAAGATTTCTAAGTTTAATCGTATGATATGAAATGAGAGTATGTAGAATTTTATCAATGCTTTTGATCTTGTTTTATTAGTTTTCCATTATTTTGATGATTTATCTGACTTGGAAATTATGTTTTTTTTGTTATATTTAGTATCTTGCATGAATGATATCTAATTACTTGGAAATATTTTCTAATTACTTTGTAGTATGCAGGGAAAATGCTAATCAGAGACATGGGACGTGGTCGTGGACTTAGTCGAAGAACTTGTGCTATTTTACGAACACCTAGTCTACCTTCTCCACGCAATCAGAACACCCGTAAGATTACCAAAAACACTTGTAAGACCAATATAGAGACTCGGGCATGGAAATGACCTAGATCACATTCCGATCACAAGTTTAGGGAAAAGAAACCAAGAACACCATGCCGCATCAAATTCCAAGTGGGACAGTAATTATTTATATATGTTTATCGTATAAATCTCATTCAACTTCAAAATGTATGTGAAAAATATGAATAAGATTAGCTCATAGATTATGAAGCTTTTGTGTTTATGACTGACTACATTAAAATTAATTTTATAGTATACACAATGATACAACAGTGAAGATATTGAATGCGACTATTCGTTCAAAATGGGCAGTTGGGCATACACGTGTATTGCCATTCTTGCACAAAATTCGAAATGGGCTGAAGAAGTTACCAAGAAGTTTGTTGTATGTTATTTTTATTTTTATAATTATGTACATTACACACACCTAAGTTCTTTCTATTAATTAAGGAATTTGAAGATGCAAAAACCCGGAAAGGCTAAAGAGTGTTTAGAATTATATGTCAAAAAGAGTATTAAAAAATTGGTCAATCAGTTCTCCCTCTCTCTCGATGAGAGTCGGCCCCCCATCTTCCTTTAACCCTAATCATCACACCTCCTTCTTCACCCTTCTACCCATCTTCATCTCTATCTTCATCCTCTCTTCATCATACAACATTTTTATCATTTGTTTTTAACTTCCTTTCAATAAATATTGGATTCTGTTCAAAAATTCGCTTCTTTTTTGTTTCATTAATTGAGTTATTATT
>NW_027420940.1:0-16512 GCF_009905375.1 Apium graveolens | reverse complement strand
ATTCGCGTCCATCCGGTATCGTCCAGAAGTGAATCGGAGCTGAAACGAATGGAACTCGGTTTCGAATAATCTGTAGGGGGTAGTACACGAGGTATGGAGCAAAAATTGAGGCGCCGTTTTTTCTATTCTTTTCAAAATTGTCCCTATGGATTTAGGAAATTGCATTCGCGTCCATCGGGGTCAGTCGGACAGTGAATCGGAGCTAAACGAATGGAAACTCGGTTTCGAATAATCTCGTAGGGGGTAGTACACGAGGTATGGAGCAAAAATTGAGGCGGCCCGTTTTTTGGATTTCTTTTCATAAATCGCCTATGGATTTATGAAATTGCATTCGCGTCCATTCAGGGTCGTCCGGAAGTGAATCGGAGCTAAACGAATGGAACTCGGTTTCCGAATAATCCTCGTAGGGGGTAGTACACGAGGTATGGAGCAAAAATTGAGGCGGCCCTATTTTTTGATTTACTTTTCATAATGTCCTATGATTTATGAAATGCATTCGCGTCATTCGGGGTCGTCGGAAGTGAATCGGAGCTGAAACGAATGGAACTGGTTTCCGAATAATTCTCGTAGGGGGTAGTATAGGAGATATGGAGCAAAAAATTGAGGGCCGAACGTTTTTTAGATTTCTTTTCATAATTTGTCCCTATGGATTTATGAAATTGCATTCGCGTCCTTCGGGGTCGTCGGAAGGGAATTGAGCAAAACGAATGGAACTCTGTTTCGAAATAATCCTCGTAGGGGGTAGTACAGAGGTATGGAGCAAAAAATTGAGGGGCCATTTTTGATTTCTTTTCATAATTGTCCCTATGTATTATGAAATTGCATTCGCGTCCATTCGGGGTGTCCGGAAGTGAATCGGAGCTTAACCGAATGGAACTCGGTTTCGAATAATCCTCGTAGGGGGTAGTACACGAGGTATGGAGCAAAAATTGAGGCGTCCCGTTTTTCCAATTTCTTTTCAAATTTGTCCCTATTGGATTTATGAAATTGCATTCGGTCCATTCGGGGTCGTCCCGGAAGTGAATCGGAGCTTAAACGAATGGAACTCGGTTTCCGAATAATCCTCGTAGGGGGTAGTACACGAGGTATGGAGCAAAAATTGAGGCGTCCCGATTTTCCAATTTTTTTTCAAAATTTGTCCCTATGGTCTTATGAAATTGCATTCGCGTCCATTCAGGGTCGTCCGGAAGTGAATCGGAGCTAAAATGAATGGAACTCGGTTTCCGAATAATCCTCGTAGGGGTAGTACACGAGGTATGGAGCAAAAATTGAGGCGGCCCGTTTTTTTGGATTTCTTTTCTTAATTCGTCCCTATGGATTTATGAAATTGCATTCGCGTCCATTCGGGGTCGTCCGGAAGTGAATCGGAGCTTAAACGAATGGAACTCGGTTTCCGAATAATCCTCGTAGGGGGTAGTACACGAGGTATGGAGCAAAAATTGAGGCGGCCCGTTTTTTGGATTACTTTACATAATGTGTCCCTATGTATTTATGAAATTGCATTCGCGTTCATTCGGGGTCGTCCGGAAGTGAATCGGAGCTGAAACGAATGGAACTCGGTTTCCGAATAATCCTCGTAGGGGGTAGTACACGAGGTATGGAGCAAAAATTGAGGTGGCCCGTTTTTTGGATTTCTTTTCATAATTTGTCCCTATGGATTTATGAAATTGCATTCGCGTCCATTCGGTATCATCCAGAAGTGAATCGGAGCTGAAATGAATGGAACTCGGTTTCCGAATAATCCTCGTAGGGGTAGTACACGAGGTATGGAGCGAAAATTGAGGTGTCCCGTTTTTTCAATTTCTTTTCATAATTTGTCCCTATGGATTTATGAAATTGCATTCGCGTCCATTCGGGGTCGTCCGGAAGTGAATCGGAGCTGAAACTTATGGAACTTGGTTTCTGAATAATTCTCGTAGGGGGTAGTATACGAGATATGGAGCAAAAATTGAGGCGACCCATTTTTTAGATTTCTTTTCATAATTTGTCCCTATGGATTTATGAAATTGAATTCGCGTCCATTCGGGGTCGTCCGGAAGGGAATCTTAGCTAAAACGAATGGAACTCTGTTTCGGAATAATCCTCGTAGAAGGTAGTACACGAGGTATGGAGCAAAAATTGAGGGGACCATTTTTTTAATTTCTTTTCATAATTTGTCCCTATGTATTAATGAAATTGCATTCGCGTCCATTCGGGGTCGTCCGGAAGTGAATCGGAGCTTAACCGAATGGAACTGGGTTTTCGAATAATCCTCGTAGGGGGTAGTACACGAGGTATGGAGCAAAAATTGAGGCGTCCAGTTTTTTCTATTTCTTTTCAAAATTTGTCCCTATGGATTTATGAAATTGCATTCGCGTCCATTCGGGGTCGTCCGGAAGTGAATCGGAGCTAAAACGAATGGAACTCGGTTTCCGAATAATCCTCGTAGGGGGTAGTACACGAGGTATGGACCAAAAATTGAGGCGGCCCGTTTTTTGGATTTCTTTTCATAATTCGTCCCTATGGATTTATGAAATTGCATTCGCGTCCATTCGTGGTCGTCCGGAAGTGAATTGGAGCTTAAACGAATGGAACTCGGTTTCCGAATAATCCTCGTAGGGGGTAGTACACGAGGTATGGAGCAAAAATTGAGGCGGCCCGTTTTTTGGATTTCTTTTCATAATTTGTCCCTATTGATTTATGAAATTGCATTCGCGTCCATTCGGTATCGTCCAGAAGTGAATCGGAGCTGAAATGAATGGAACTCGGTTTCCGAATAATCCTCGTAGGGGGTAGTACACGAGGTATGGAGCGAAAATTGAGGTTTCCCGTTTTTTCAATTTCTTTTCATAATTTGTCCCTATGGATTTATGAAATTACATTCGCGTCCATTCGGGGTCGTCCGGAAGTGAATCGGAGCTGAAACTTATGGAACTTGTTTTCTGAATAATTCTCGTAGGGGGTAGTATACGAGATATGGAGCAAAAATTGAGACGCCCCATTTTTTAGATTTCTTTTCATAATTTGTCCCTATGGATTTATGAAATTGAATTCGCGTCCATTCGGGGTCGTCCGGAAGGGAATCTGAGCTAAAACGAATGGAACTCTGTTTCGGAATAATCCTCGTAGAAGGTAGTACACGAGGTATGGAGCAAAAATTGAGGGGACCATTTTTTTAATTTCTTTTCATAATTTGTCCCTATGTATTAATGAAATTGCATTCGCGTCCATTCGGGGTCGTCCGGAAGTGAATCGGAGCTTAACCGAATGGAACTCGGTTTTTGAATAATCCTCGTAGGGGTAGTACACGAGGTATGGAGCAAAAATTGAGGCGTCCAGTTTTTTCTATTTCTTTTCAAAATTTGTCCCTATGGATTTATGAAATTGCATTCGCGTCCATTCGGGGTCGTCCGGAAGTGAATCGGAGCTAAAACGAATGGAACTCGGTTTCCGAATAATCCTCGTAGGGGGTAGTACACGAGGTATGGAGCAAAAATTGAGGCGGCCCGTTTTTTGGATTTCTTTTAATAATTCGTCCCTATGGATTTATGAAATTGCATTCGCGTCCATTCGGGGTCGTCCGGAAGTGAATCGGAGCTAAAACGAATGGAACTTGGTTTCCGAATAATCCTCGTAGGGGGTAGTACACGAGGTATGGAGCAAAAATTGAGGCGGCCCATTTTTTGGATTTCTTTTCATAATTCGTCCCTATGGATTTATGAAATTGCATTCGCGTCCATTCGGGGTCGTCCGGGAGTTAATCGGAGCTTAAACGAATGGAACTCGGTTTCCGAATAATCCTCGTAGGGGGTAGTACACGAGGTATGGAGCAAAAATTGAGGCGGCCCGTTTTTTGGATTACTTTACATAATGTGTCCCTATGTATTTATGAAATTGCATTCGCGTTCATTCGGGGTCGTCCGGAAGTGAATCGGAGCTGAAACGAATGGAACTCGGTTTCCGAATAATCCTCGTAGGGGGTAGTACACGAGGTATAGAGCAAAAATTGAGGCGGCCCGTTTTTTGGATTTCTTTTCATAATTTGTCCCTATGGATTTATGAAATTGCATTCGCGTCCATTCGGTATCGTCCAGAAGTGAATCGGAGCTGAAACGAATGGAACTCGGTTTCCGAATAATCCTCGTAAGGGGTAGTACACGAGGTATGGAGCGAAAATTGAGGTGTCCTGTTTTTTCAATTTCTTTTCATAATTTGTCCCTATGGATTTATGAAATTGCATTCGCGTCCATTCGGGGTCGTCCGGAAGTGAATCGGAGCTGAAACTTATGGAACTTGGTTTCCGAATAATTCTCGTAGGGGGTAGTATACGAGATATGGAGCAAAAATTGAGGTGGCCCATTTTTTAGATTTCTTTTCATAAGTTGTCCCTATGGATTTATGAAATTGAATTCGCGTCCATTCGGGGTCGTCCGGAAGGGAATTTGAGCTAAAACGAATGAAACTCTATTTCGGAATAATCCTCGTAGAAGGTAGTACACGAGGTATGGAGCAAAAATTGAGGCGTCCCGTTTTTTCTATTTCTTTTCAAAATTTGTCCCTATGGATTTATGAAATTGCATTCTCGTCCATTCGGGGTCATCCGGAAGTGAATCGGAGCTAAAATGAATGGAACTCGGTTTCCGAATAATCCTCGTAGGGGGTACTACACGAGGTATGGAGCAAAAATTGAGGCGGCCCGTTTTTTGGATTTCTTTTCATAATTCGTCCCTATGGATTTATGAAATTGCATTCGCGTCCATTCGGGTTCGTCCGGAAGTGAATCGGAGCTAAAACGACTGGAACTCGGTTTCCGAATAATCCTCGTAGGGGGTAGTACACAAGGTATGGAGCAAAAATTGAGGCGGCCCGTTTTTTGGATTTCTTTTCATAATTTGTCCCTATGGATTTATGAAATTGCATTCGCGTCCATTCGGTATCGTCCGGAAGTGAATCGGAGCTGAAACGAATGGAACTCGGTTTCCGAATAATCCTCGTAGGGGGTAGTACACGAGGTATGAAGCGAAAATTGAGGTGTCCCGTTTTTTCAATTTCTCTTCATAATTTGTCCCTATGGATTTATGAAATTGCATTCGCGACCATTCGGGGTCGTCCGGAAGTGAATCGGAGCTGAAACTTATGGAACTTGGTTTCCGAATAATTCTCGTAGGGGGTAGTATAGGAGATATGGAGCAAAAATTGAGGTGGACCGTTTTTTAGATTTCTTTTCATAATTTGTCCCTATGGATTTATGAAATTGAATTCGCGTCCATTCGGGGTCGTCCGGAAGGGAATCTGATCCAAAACGAATGGAACTCTGTTTCGGAATAATCCTCGTAGGGGGTAGTACACGAGGTATGGAGCAAAAATTGAGGGAACCATTTTTTGAATTTCTTTTCATAATTTATCCCTATGTATTTATGAAATTTCATTCGCGTCCATTCGGGGTCGTCCGGAAGTGAATCGGAGCTAAAACGACTGGAACTCGGTTTCCGAATAATCCTCGTAGGGGGTAGTACACAAGGTATGGAACAAAAATTGAGGCGGCCCATTTTTTGGATTTCTTTTCATAATTCATCCCTATGGATTTATGAAATTGCATTCGCGTCCATTCGGGGTCGTCCGGGATTGAATCGGAGCTTAAACGAATGGAACTCGGTTTTTGAATAATCCTCGTAGGGGGTAGTACACGAGGTATGGAGCAAAAATTGAGGCGGCCCGTTTTTTGGATTTCTTTTCATAATTCGTCCCTATGGATTTATGAAATTGCATTCGCGTCCATTCGTGGTCGTCCGGAAGTGAATTGTAGCTTAAACGAATGGAACTCGGTTTCCGAATAATCCTCGTAGGGGGTAGTACACGAGGTATGGAGCAAAAATTGAGGCGGCCCGTTTTTTGGATTTCTTTTCATAATTTGTCCCTATTGATTTATGAAATTGCATTCGCGTCCATTCGGTATCGTCCAGAAGTGAATCGGAGCTGAAATGAATGGAACTCGGTTTCCGAATAATCCTCGTAGGGGGTAGTACACGAGGTATGGAGCGAAAATTGAGGTTTCCCGTTTTTTCAATTTCTTTTCATAATTTGTCCCTATGGATTTATTAAATTACATTCGCGTCCATTCGGGGTCGTCCGGAAGTGAATCGGAGCTGAAACTTATGGAACTTGGTTTCTGAATAATTCTCGTAGGGGGTAGTATACGAGATATGGAGCAAAAATTGAGGCGGCCCGTTTTTTGGATTTCTTTTCATAATTTGTCCCTATGGATTTATGAAATTGCATTCGCGTCCATTCGGTATCGTCCAGAAGTGAATCGGAGCTGAAATGAATGGAACTCGGTTTCCGAATAATCCTCGTAGGGGTAGTACACGAGGTATGGAGCGAAAATTGAGGTGTCCCGTTTTTTCAATTTCTTTTCATAATTTGTCCCTATGGATTTATGAAATTGCATTCGCGTCCATTCGGGGTCGTCCGGAAGTGAATCGGAGCTGAAACTTATGGAACTTGGTTTCTGAATAATTCTCGTAGGGGGTAGTATACGAGATATGGAGCAAAAATTGAGGCGACCCATTTTTTAGATTTCTTTTCATAATTTGTCCCTATGGATTTATGAAATTGAATTCGCGTCCATTCGGGGTCGTCCGGAAGGGAATCTTAGCTAAAACGAATGGAACTCTGTTTCGGAATAATCCTCGTAGAAGGTAGTACACGAGGTATGGAGCAAAAATTGAGGGGACCATTTTTTTAATTTCTTTTCATAATTTGTCCCTATGTATTAATGAAATTGCATTCGCGTCCATTCGGGGTCGTCCGGAAGTGAATCGGAGCTTAACCGAATGGAACTGGGTTTTCGAATAATCCTCGTAGGGGGTAGTACACGAGGTATGGAGCAAAAATTGAGGCATCCAGTTTTTTCTATTTCTTTTCAAAATTTGTCCCTATGGATTTATGAAATTGCATTCGCGTCCATTCGGGGTCGTCCGGAAGTGAATCGGAGCTAAAACGAATGGAACTCGGTTTCCGAATAATCCTCGTAGGGGGTAGTACACGAGGTATGGAGCAAAAATTGAGGCGGCCCGTTTTTTGGATTTCTTTTCATAATTCGTCCCTATGGATTTATGAAATTGCATTCGCGTCCATTCGTGGTCGTCCGGAAGTGAATTGGAGCTTAAACGAATGGAACTCGGTTTCCGAATAATCCTCGTAGGGGGTAGTACACGAGGTATGGAGCAAAAATTGAGGCGGCCCGTTTTTGGGATTTCTTTTCATAATTTGTCCCTATTGATTTATGAAATTGCATTCGCGTCCATTCGGTATCGTCCAGAAGTGAATCGGAGCTGAAATGAATGGAACTCGGTTTCCGAATAATCCTCGTAGGGGGTAGTACACGAGGTATGGAGCGAAAATTGAGGTTTCCCGTTTTTTTATAATTTGTCCCTATGGATTTATGAAATTACATTCGCGTCCATTCGGGGTCGTCCGGAAGTGAATCGGAGCTGAAACTTATGGAACTTGGTTTCTGAATAATTCTCGTAGGGGGTAGTATACGAGATATGGAGCAAAAATTGAGACGGCCCATTTTTTAGATTTCTTTTCATAATTTGTCCCTATGGATTTATGAAATTGAATTCGCGTCCATTCGGGGTCGTCCGGAAGGGAATCTGAGCTAAAACGAATGGAACTCTGTTTTGGAATAATCCTCGTAGAAGGTAGTACACGAGGTATGGAGCAAAAATTGAGGGGACCATTTTTTTAATTTCTTTTCATAATTTGTCCCTATGTATTAATGAAATTGCATTCGCGTCCATTCGGGGTCGTCCGGAAGTGAATCGGAGCTTAACCGAATGGAACTCGGTTTTTGAATAATCCTCGTAGGGGTAGTACACGAGGTATGGAGCAAAAATTGAGGCGTCCAGTTTTTTCTATTTCTTTTCAAAATTTGTCCCTATGGATTTATGAAATTGCATTCGCGTCCATTCGGGGTCGTCCGGAAGTGAATCGGAGCTAAAACGAATGGAACTCGGTTTCCGAATAATCCTCGTAGGGGGTAGTACACGAGGTATGGAGCAAAAATTGAGGCGGCCCGTTTTTTGGATTTCTTTTAATAATTCGTCCCTATGGATTTATGAAATTGCATTCGCGTCCATTCGGGGTCGTCCGGAAGTGAATCGGAGCTAAAACGAATGGAACTCGGTTTCCGAATAATCCTCGTAGGGGGTAGTACACGAGGTATGGAGCAAAAATTGAGGCGGCCCATTTTTTGGATTTCTTTTCATAATTCGTCCCTATGGATTTATGAAATTGCATTCGCGTCCATTCGGGGTCGTCCGGGAGTTAATCGGAGCTTAAACGAATGGAACTCGGTTTTCGAATAATCCTCGTAGGGGGTAGTACACGAGGTATGGAGCAAAAATTGAGGCGGCCCGTTTTTTGGATTACTTTACATAATGTGTCCCTATGTATTTATGAAATTGCATTCGCGTTCATTCGGGGTCGTCCGGAAGTGAATCGGAGCTGAAACGAATGGAACTCGGTTTCCGAATAATCCTCGTAGGGGGTAGTACACGAGGTATAGAGCAAAAATTGAGGCGGCCCGTTTTTTGGATTTCTTTCATAATTTGTCCCTATGGATTTATGAAATTGCATTCGCGTCCATTCGGTATCGTCCAGAAGTGAATCGGAGCTGAAACGAATGGAACTCGGTTTCCGAATAATCCTCGTAAGGGGTAGTACACGAGGTATGGAGCGAAAATTGAGGTGTCCTGTTTTTTCAATTTCTTTTCATAATTTGTCCCTATGGATTTATGAAATTGCATTCGCGTCCATTCGGGGTCGTCCGGAAGTGAATCGGAGCTGAAACTTATGGAACTTGGTTTCCGAATAATTCTCGTAGGGGGTAGTATACGAGATATGGAGCAAAAATTGAGGTGGCCCATTTTTTAGATTTCTTTTCATAAGTTGTCCCTATGGATTTATGAAATTGAATTCGCGTCCATTCGGGGTCGTCCGGAAGGGAATTTGAGCTAAAACGAATGAAACTCTATTTCGGAATAATCCTCGTAGAAGGTAGTACACGAGGTATGGAGCAAAAATTGAGGCGTCCCGTTTTTTCTATTTCTTTTCAAAATTTGTCCCTATGGATTTATGAAATTGCATTCTCGTCCATTCGGGGTCATCCGGAAGTGAATCGGAGCTAAAATGAATGGAACTCGGTTTCCGAATAATCCTCGTAGGGGGTACTACACGAGGTATGGAGCAAAAATTGAGGCGGCCCGTTTTTTGGATTTCTTTTCATAATTCGTCCCTATGGATTTATGAAATTGCATTCGCGTCCATTCGGGTTCGTCCGGAAGTGAATCGGAGCTAAAACGACTGGAACTCGGTTTCCGAATAATCCTCGTAGGGGGTAGTACACAAGGTATGGAGCAAAAATTGAGGCGGCCCGTTTTTTGGATTTCTTTTCATAATTTGTCCCTATGGATTTATGAAATTGCATTCGCGTCCATTCGGTATCGTCCGGAAGTAAATCGGAGCTGAAACGAATGGAACTCGGTTTCCGAATAATCCTCGTAGGGGGTAGTACACGAGGTATGAAGCGAAAATTGAGGTGTCCCGTTTTTTCAATTTCTCTTCATAATTTGTCCCTATGGATTTATGAAATTGCATTCGCGACCATTCGGGGTCGTCCGGAAGTGAATCGGAGCTGAAACTTATGGAACTTGGTTTCCGAATAATTCTCGTAGGGGGTAGTATAGGAGATATGGAGCAAAAATTGAGGCGGACCGTTTTTTAGATTTCTTTTCATAATTTGTCCCTATGGATTTATGAAATTGAATTCGCGTCCATTCGGGGTCGTCCGGAAGGGAATCTGATCCAAAACGAATGGAACTCTGTTTCGGAATAATCCTCGTAGGGGGTAGTACACGAGGTATGGAGCAAAAATTGAGGGAACCATTTTTTGAATTTCTTTTCATAATTTATCCCTATGTATTTATGAAATTTCATTCGCGTCCATTCGGGGTCGTCCGGAAGTGAATCGGAGCTAAAACGACTGGAACTCGGTTTCCGAATAATCCTCGTAGGGGGTAGTACACAAGGTATGGAACAAAAATTGAGGCGGCCCATTTTTTGGATTTCTTTTCATAATTCATCCCTATGGATTTATAAAATTGCATTCGCGTCCATTCGGGGTCGTCCGGGATTGAATCGGAGCTTAAACGAATGGAACTCGGTTTTTGAATAATCCTCGTAGGGGGTAGTACACGAGGTATGGAGCAAAAATTGAGGCAGCCCGTTTTTTGGATTTCTTTTCATAATTCGTCCCTATGGATTTATGAAATTGCATTCGCGTCCATTCGTGGTCGTCCGGAAGTGAATTGGAGCTTAAACGAATGGAACTCGGTTTCCGAATAATCCTCGTAGGGGGTAGTACACGAGGTATGGAGCAAAAATTGAGGCGGCCCGTTTTTTGGATTTCTTTTCATAATTCGTCCCTATGGATTTATGAAATTGCATTCGCGTCCATTCGGTATCGTCCAGAAGTGAATCGGAGCTGAAATGAATGGAACTCGGTTTCCGAATAATCCTCGTAGGGGGTAATACACGAGGTATGGAGCGAAAATTGAGGTTTCCCGTTTTTTCAATTTCTTTTCATAATTTGTCCCTATGGATTTATGAAATTACATTCGCGTCCATTCGGGGTCGTCCGGAAGTGAATCGGAGCTGAAACTTATGGAACTTGGTTTCTGAATAATTCTCGTAGGGGGTAGTATACGAGATATGGAGCAAAAATTGAGACGGCCCATTTTTTAGATTTCTTTTCATAATTTGTCCCTATGGATTTATGAAATTGAATTCGCGTCCATTCGGGGTCGTCCGGAAGGGAATCTGAGCTAAAACGAATGGAACTCTGTTTCGGAATAATCCTCGTAGAAGGTAGTACACGAGGTATGGAGCAAAAATTGAGGGGACCATTTTTTTAATTTCTTTTCATAATTTGTCCCTATGTATTAATGAAATTGCATTCGCGTCCATTCGGGGTCGTCCGGAAGTGAATCGGAGCTTAACCGAATGGAACTCGGTTTTTGAATAATCCTCGTAGGGGTAGTACACGAGGTATGGAGCAAAAATTGAGGCGTCCAGTTTTTTCTATTTCTTTTCAAAATTTGTCCCTATGGATTTATGAAATTGCATTCGCGTCCATTCGGGTTCGTCCGGAAGTGAATCGGAGCTAAAACGACTGGAACTCGGTTTCCGAATAATCCTCGTAGGGGGTAGTACACAAGGTATGGAGCAAAAATTGAGGCGGCCCGTTTTTTGGATTTCTTTTCATAATTTGTCCCTATGGATTTATGAAATTGCATTCGCGTCCATTCGGTATCGTCCGGAAGTGAATCGGAGCTGAAACGAATGGAACTCGGTTTCCGAATAATCCTCGTAGGGGGTAGTACACGAGGTATGAAGCGAAAATTGAGGTGTCCCGTTTTTTCAATTTCTCTTCATAATTTGTCCCTATGGATTTATGAAATTGCATTCGCGACCATTCGGGGTCGTCCGGAAGTGAATCGGAGCTGAAACTTATGGAACTTGGTTTCCGAATAATTCTCGTAGGGGGTAGTATAGGAGATATGGAGCAAAAATTGAGGCGGACCGTTTTTTTTAGATTTCTTTCATAATTTGTCCCTATGGATTTATGAAATTGAATTCGCGTCCATTCGGGGCGTCCGGAAGGGAATCTGATCCCAAACGAATGGAACTCTGTTTCGGAATAATCCTCGTAGGGGGTAGTACACGAGGTATGGAGCAAAAATTGAGGGGAACCATTTTTTGAATTTCTTTTCATAATTTATCCCTATGTATTTATGAAATTTCATTCGCGTCCATTCGGGGTCGTCCGGAAGTGAATCGGAGCTAAAACGACTGGAACTCGGTTTCCGAATAATCCTCGTAGGGGGTAGTACACAAGGTATGGAACAAAAATTGAGGCGGCCCATTTTTTGGATTTCTTTTCATAATTCATCCCTATGGATTTATGAAATTGCATTCGCGTCCATTCGGGGTCGTCCGGGATTGAATCGGAGCTTAAACGAATGGAACTCGGTTTCCGAATAATCCTCGTAGGGGGTAGTACACGAGGTATGGAGCAAAAATTGAGGCTGCCCGTTTTTTGGATTTCTTTTCATAATTCGTCCCTATGGATTTATGAAATTGCATTCGCGTCCATTCGTGGTCGTCCGGAAGTGAATTGGAGCTTAAACGAATGGAACTCGGTTTCCGAATAATCCTCGTAGGGGGTAGTACACGAGGTATGGAGCAAAAATTGAGGCGGCCCGTTTTTTGGATTTCTTTTCATAATTTGTCCCTATTGATTTATGAAATTGCATTCGCGTCCATTCGGTATCGTCCAGAAGTGAATCGGAGCTGAAATGAATGGAACTCGGTTTCCGAATAATCCTCGTAGGGGGTATACACGAGGTATGGAGCGAAAATTGAGGTTTCCCGTTTTTTCAATTTCTTTTCATAATTGTCCCTATGGATTATGAAATTACATTCGCGTCCATTCGGGGTCGTCCGGAAGTGAATCGGAGCTGAAACTTATGGAACTTGGTTTCTGAATAATTCTCGTAGGGGGTAGTATACGAGATATGGAGCAAAAATTGAGACGGCCCATTTTTTAGATTTCTTTTCATAATTTGTCCCTATGGATTTATGAAATTGAATTCGCGTCCATTCGGGGTCGTCCGGAAGGGAATCTGAGCTAAAACGAATGGAACTCTGTTTCGGAATAATCCTCGTAGAGGTAGTACACGAGGTATGGAGCAAAAATTGAGGGGACCATTTTTTTGAATTTCTTTTCATAATTTGTCCCTATGTATTTATGAAATTGCATTCGCGTCCATTCGGGGTCGTCCGGAAGTGAATCGGAGCTTAACCGAATGGAACTCGGTTTTTGAATAATCCTCGTAGGGGTAGTACACGAGGTATGGAGCAAAAATTGAGGCGTCCAGTTTTTTCTATTTCTTTTCAAAATTTGTCCCTATGGATTTATGAAATTGCATTCGCGTCCATTCGGGTTCGTCCGGAAGTGAATCGGAGCTAAAACGACTGGAACTCGGTTTCCGAATAATCCTCGTAGGGGGTAGTACACGAGGTATGGAGCAAAAATTGAGGCGGCCCGTTTTTTGGATTTCTTTTCATAATTTGTCCCTATGGATTTATGAAATTGCATTCGCGTCCATTCGGGGTCGTCCGGAAGTGAATCGGAGCTAAAACGAATGGAACTCGGTTTCCGAATAATCCTCGTAGGGGGTAGTACACGAGGTATGGAGCAAAAATTGAGGCGGCCCATTTTTTGGATTTCTTTTCATAATTCGTCCCTATGGATTTATGAAATTGCATTCGCGACCATTCGGGGTCGTCCGGAAGTGAATCGGAGCTGAAACTTATGGAACTTGGTTTCCGAATAATCCTCGTAGGGGGTAGTATAGGAGATATGGAGCAAAAATTGAGGCGGACCGTTTTTTAGATTTCTTTTCATAATTTGTCCCTATGGATTTATGAATTGAATTCGCGTCCATTCGGGGTCGTCGGAAGGGAATCTGATCCAAAACGAAATGGAACTCTGTTTCGGAATAATCCTCGTAGGGGGTAGTACACGAGGTATGGAGCAAAAATTGAGGGAACCATTTTTTGAATTTCTTTTCATAATTTATCCCTATGTATTTATGAAATTTCATTCGCGTCCATTCGGGGTCGTCCGGAAGTGAATCGGAGCTAAAACGACTGGAACTCGGTTCCGAATAATCCTCGTAGGGGGTAGTACACAAGGTATGGAACAAAATTGAGGCGGCCCATTTTTTGGATTTCTTTTCATAATTCATCCCTATGGATTTATGAAATTGCATTCTGCGGTCCATTCGGGGTCGTCCGGGATTGAATCGGAGCTTAAACGAATGGAACTCGGTTTTTGAATAATCCTCGTAGGGGGTAGTACACGAGGTATGGAGCAAAAATTGAGGCTGCCCGTTTTTTTGGATTCTTTTCATAATTCGTCCCTATGGATTTATGAAATTGCATTCGCGTCCATTCGTGGTCGTCCGGAAGTGAATTGGAGCTTAACGAATGGAACTCGGTTTTCCGAATAATCCTCGTAGGGGTAGTACACGAGGTATGGAGCAAAAATTGAGGCGGCCCGTTTTTTGGATTTCTTTTCATAATTTGTCCCTATTGATTTATGAAATTGCATTCGCGTCCATTCGGTATCGTCCAGAAGTGAATCGGAGCTGAAATGAATGGAACTCGGTTTCCGAATAATCCTCGTAGGGGGTAATACACGAGGTATGGAGCGAAAATTGAGGTTTCCCGTTTTTTCAATTTCTTTTCATAATTTGTCCCTATGGATTTATGAAATTACATTCGCGTCCATTCGGGGTCGTCCGGAAGTGAATCGGAGCTGAAACTTATGGAACTTGGTTTCTGAATAATTCTCGTAGGGGGTAGTATACGAGATATGGAGCAAAAATTGAGACGGCCCATTTTTTAGATTTCTTTTCATAATTTGTCCCTATGGATTTATGAAATTGAATTCGCGTCCATTCGGGGTCGTCCGGAAGGGAATCTGAGCTAAAACGAATGGAACTCTGTTTCGGAATAATCCTCGTAGAAGGTAGTACACGAGGTATGGAGCAAAAATTGAGGGGACCTTTTTTAATTTCTTTTCATAATTGTCCCTATGTATTAATGAAATTGCATTCGCGTCCATTCGGGGTCGTCCGGAAGTGAATCGGAGCTTAACCGAATGGAACTCGGTTTTTGAATAATCCTCGTAGGGGTAGTACACGAGGTATGGAGCAAAAATTGAGGCGTCCAGTTTTTTCTATTTCTTTTCAAAATTTGTCCCTATGGATTTATGAAATTGCATTCGCGTCCATTCGGGGTCGTCCGGAAGTGAATCGGAGCTAAAACGAATGGAACTCGGTTTCCGAATAATCCTCGTAGGGGGTAGTACACGAGGTATGGAGCAAAAATTGAGGCGGCCCGTTTTTTTGGATTTCTTTTAAATAATTCGTCCCTATGGATTTATGGAAATATGCATTCGCGTCCATTCGGGGTCGTCCGGAAGTGAATCGGAGCTAAACGAATGGAACTCGGTTTCCGAATAATCCTCGTAGGGGGTAGTAAACGAGGTATGGAGCAAAAATTGAGGCGGCCCATTTTTTGGATTCTTTTCATAATTCGTCCCTATGGATTTATGAAATTGCATTCGCGTCCATTCGGGGTCGTCCGGGAGTTAATCGGAGCTTAAACGAATGGAACTCGGTTTCCGAATAATCCTCGTAGGGGGTAGTACACGAGGTGGAGCAAAAATTGAGGCGGCCCGTTTTTTGGATTACTTTACATAATGTCCCTATGTATTTATGAAATTGCATTCGCGTTCATTCGGGGTCGTCCGGAAGTGAATCGGAGCTGAAACGAATGGAACTCGGTTTCCGAATAATCCTCGTAGGGGGTAGTACACGAGGTATAGAGCAAAAATTGAGGCGGCCCGTTTTTGGTTTCTTTTCATAATTTGTCCCTATGGATTTATGAAATTGCATTCGCGTCCATTCGGTATCGTCCAGAAGTGAATCGGAGCTGAAACGAATGGAACTCGGTTTCTGAATAATCCTCGTAAGGGGTAGTACACGAGGTATGGAGCGAAAATTGGGGTCCTGTTTTTCAATTTCTTTCATAATTTGTCCCTATGGATTTATGAAATTGCATTCGCGTCCATTCGGGGTCGTCCGGAAGTGAATCGGAGCTGAAACTTATGGAACGGTTTCCGAATAATTCTCGTAGGGGGTAGTATACGAGATATGGAGCAAAAATTGAGGTGGCCCATTTTTTAGATTTCTTTTCATAATTGTCCCTATGGATTTATGAAATTGAATTCGCGTCCATTCGGGGTCGTCCGGAAGGGAATTTGAGCTAAAACGAATGAAACTCTATTTCGGAATAATCCTCGTAGAAGGTAGTACACGAGGTATGGAGCAAAAATTGAGGCGTCCCGTTTTTCTATTCTTTTCAAAATTTGTCCCTATGGATTTATGAAATTGCATTCTCGTCCATTCGGGGTCATCCGAAGTGAATCGGAGCTAAAATGAATGGAACTCGGTTTCCGAATAATCCTCGTAGGGGGTACTACACGAGGTATGGAGCAAAAATTGAGGCGGCCCGTTTTTTGGATTTCTTTTCATAATTCGTCCCTATGGATTTATGAAATTGCATTCGCGTCCATTCGGGTTCGTCCGGAAGTGAATCGGAGCTAAAACGACTGGAACTCGGTTTCCGAATAATCCTCGTAGGGGGTAGTACACAAGGTATGGAGCAAAAATTGAGGCGGCCCGTTTTTTGGATTTCTTTTCATAATTTGTCCCTATGGATTTATGAAATTGCATTCGCGTCCATTCGGTATCGTCCGGAAGTGAATCGGAGCTGAAACGAATGGAACTCGGTTTCCGAATAATCCTCGTAGGGGGTAGTACGAGGTATGAAGCG
>NW_027420939.1:0-28159 GCF_009905375.1 Apium graveolens | reverse complement strand
TGCATCCCGCTCAGTATCGGAAAAAACCGGTACTAACCCCTTTGAGTTTTCACCGAAAACTCCATTTCAGCCAAATCGACTCCGTTTCTCGTCCGAATTCCACGAAATATGGCTCGGTTCAAATTAAAATATCAATATGGATTAAGTATGTGAAATATCCATAATTCATCACCGACTCAGTATCGGAGAAAAAACAGTGTAGTAACCCCTTTGAGTTTTCACCGAAAACTCCATTTTAGCCAAATCTACTCGGTTTCTCGTCCGAATTCCGCGAAATATGGCTCGGTTCAAATTAAAATATCAATATGGATTAAAGTATGTGAAAATATCCATAATGCATCCCGAGTCGGTATCGGAGAAAAAACCGTGTACTAACCCCTTTGAGTTTTCACCGAAAACTCCAATTCAGCCAAATCTACTCCGTTTCTCGTCCGAATTCCACGAAATATGGCTCGGTTCAAATTAAAATATCAATATGGATTAAATTATGTGAAAATATCCATAATGCATCCCGACTCAGTATCGGAGAAAAAACCGTGTACTAACCCCTTTGAGTTTTCACCGAAAACTCTATTTCAGCCAAATCTACTTTGTTTCTCGTCCGAATTCCGCGAAATATGGCTCGGTTCAAATTAAAATATCAATATGGATTAAAGTATGTGAAAATATCCATAATACATCCCGACTCAGTATCGGAGAAAAAACCGTGTACTAACCCCTTTGAGTTTTCACCGAAAACTCCATTTCAGCCAAATTTACTCGGTTTCTCGTCCGAATTCCGTGAAATATGGCCCGGTTCAAATTAAAATATCAATATGGATTAAAGTATGTGAAAATATCCATAATGCATCCCGAGTCGGTATCGGAGAAAAAACTGTGTACTAACCCCTTTGAGTTTTCACCGAAAACTCTATTTCAGCCAAATCTACTCGATTTCTCGTCCGAATTCCGCGAAATATGGATCGGTTCAAATTAAAATATCAATATGGATTAAAGTATGTGAAAATATCCATAATGCATCCCGACTCAGTATCGGAAAAAAACCGTGTACTAACCCCTTTGAGTTTTCACCGAAAACTCCATTTCAGCCAAATCTACTCCGTTTCTCGTCCGAATTCCACGAAATATGGCTCGGTTCAAATTAAAATATCAATATGGATTAAATTATGTGAAAATATCCATAATGCATCCCGACTCAGTATCGGAGAAAAAACCTGTACTAACCCCTTTGAGTTTTCACCGAAAACTCCATTTCAGCAAAATCTACTCGGTTTCTCGTCCGAATTCCGCGAAATATGGCTCGGTTCAAATTAAAATATCATTATGGATTAAAGTATGTGAAAATATCCATAATGCATCCCGACAAAGTATCGGAGAAAAACCGTGTACTAACCCCTTTGAGTTTTCACCGAAAACTCCATTTATGCCAAATCTACTCGGTTTCTCGTCCGAATTCCGCGAAATATGGCTCGGTTCAAATTAAAATATCAATATGGATTAAAGTATGTGAAAATATCCATAATGCATCCCGACTCAGTATCGGAGAAAAAACCGTGTACTAACCCCTTTGAGTTTTCACCGAAAACTCCATTTCAGCCAAATCTACTCCGTTTCTCGTCCTAATTCCGCGAAATATGGCTCGGTTCAAATTAAAATATCAATATGGATTAAAGTATGTGAAAATATCCATAATGCATCCCGACTCAGTATCGGAGAAAAAACCGTGTACTAACCCCTTTGAGTTTTCACCGAAAACTCCATTTCACCCAAATCTACTCGGTTTCTCGTCCGAATTCCGCGAAATATGGCTCGGTTCAAATTAAAATATCAATATGGATTAAAGTATGTGAAAATATCCATAATGCATCCCGACTCAGTATCGGAGAAAAAACCGTGTACTAACCCCTTTGAGTTTTTACCGAAAACTTCCTTTCAGCCAAATTTACTCAGTTTGTCGTCTGAATTCCGTGAAATATGGCTCAGTTCAAATTAAAATATAAATATGGATTAAATTATGTGAAAATATCCATAATGCATCCCAACAAAGTATCGGAGAAAAAACCGTGTACTAACCCCTTTGAGTTTTCACCGAAAACTCTATTTCAGCCAAATCTACTCAGTTTCTCGTCCGAATTCCGCGAAATATGGCTCGGTTCAAATTAAAATATCAATATGGATTAAAATATGTGAAAATATCCATAATGCATCCCGAGTCGGTATCGGAGAAAAAACTGTGTACTAACCCCTTTGAGTTTTCACCGAAAACTCTATTTCAGCCAAATCTACTCGATTTCTCGTCCGAATTCCGCGAAATATGGATCGGTTCAAATTAAAATATCAATATGGATTAAAGTATTTGAAAATATCCATAATGCATCCCGACTCAGTATCGGAAAAAAACCGTGTACTAACCCCTTTGAGTTTTCACCGAAAACTCCATTTCAGCCAAATCGACTCCGTTTCTCGTCCGAATTCCACGAAATATGGCTCGGTTCAAATTAAAATATCAATATGGATTAAAGTATGTGAAAATATCCATAATGCATCCCGACTCAGTATCGGAGAAAAAACCGTGTAGTAACCCCTTTGAGTTTTCACCGAAAACTCCATTTCAGCCAAATCTACTCGGTTTCTCGTCCGAATTCCGCGAAATATGGCTCGGTTCAAATTAAAATATCAATATGGATTAAAGTATGTGAAAATATCCATAATGCATCCCGAGTCGGTATCGGAGAAAAAACCGTGTACTAACCCCTTTGAGTTTTCACCGAAAACTCCATTTCAGCCAAATCTACTCCGTTTCTCGTCCGAATTCCACGAAATATGGCTCGGTTCAAATTAAAATATCAATATGGATTAAATTATGTGAAAATATCCATAATGCATCCCGAACTCAGTATCGGAGAAAAAACCGTGTACTAACCCCTTTGAGTTTTCACCGAAAACTCTATTTCAGCCAAATCTACTTTGTTTCTCGTCCGAATTCCGCGAAATATGGCTCGGTTCAAATTAAAATATCAATATGGATTAAAGTATGTGAAAATATCCATAATACATCCCGACTCAGTATCGGAGAAAAAACCGTGTACTAACCCCTTTGAGTTTTCACCGAAAACTCCATTTCAGCCAAATTTACTCGGTTTCTCGTCCGAATTCCGTGAAATATGGCCCGGTTCAAATTAAAATATCAATATGGATTAAAGTATGTGAAAATATCCATAATGCATCCCGAGTCGGTATCGGAGAAAAAACTGTGTACTAACCCCTTTGAGTTTTCACCGAAAACTCTATTTCAGCCAAATCTACTCGATTTCTCGTCCGAATTCCGCGAAATATGGATCGGTTCAAATTAAAATATCAATATGGATTAAAGTATGTGAAAATATCCATAATGCATCCCGACTCAGTATCGGAAAAAACCGTGTACTAACCCCTTTGAGTTTTCACCGAAAACTCCATTTCAGCCAAATCTACTCCGTTTCTCGTCCGAATTCCACGAAATATGGCTCGGTTCAAATTAAAATATCAATATGGATTAAATTATGTGAAAATATCCATAATGCATCCCGACTCAGTATCGGAGAAAAAACCTGTACTAACCCCTTTGAGTTTTCACCGAAAACTCCATTTCAGCAAAATCTACTCGGTTTCTCGTCCGAATTCCGCGAAATATGGCTCGGTTCAAATTAAAATATCATTATGGATTAAAGTATGTGAAAATATCCATAATGCATCCCGACAAAGTATCGGAGAAAAACCGTGTACTAACCCCTTTGAGTTTTCACCGAAAACTCCATTTATGCCAAATCTACTCGGTTTCTCGTCCGAATTCCGCGAAATATGGCTCGGTTCAAATTAAAATATCAATATGGATTAAAGTATGTGAAAATATCCATAATGCATCCCGACTCAGTATCGGAGAAAAAACCGTGTACTAACCCCTTTGAGTTTTCACCGAAAACTCCATTTCAGCCAAATCTACTCCGTTTCTCGTCCTAATTCCGCGAAATATGGTGTAACACCCCCAGATCCGGGGTCGGGGATCCGGGTTGTCACGGTCTTTCTTTCCACAATATCACTTCACTTAATTAATAATAAATAACCTCATACTGTGACCCCACACTAACACACACCACAACCCGTTATAGTCTCAGAGATGAAATTGAAATAAGTACAAGTCTTTGAATCCACAATTTAAAATTATTACAACCCAAAATGATTACTTGATAATTTACAGTTAATTGCCATTATCTGCCACAAGTTATAATTATACATAATTTGATTCTCAAAAGTAGATGGTCTGAACTACAATGGATCTACCTCTGCAGCTATAGCAGCCACAACATCATCGGGAAGACGCGGGGCGCTTCCCACGCGCTTGCGCTGGGTCTGCTGGAGTCTGGCCATCTCTCCTAACTGTTGTTGTGTGATGAATAAATAAAGCAAGAGTGAGCCTTACAGCTCGCAAGATAATATATAGTGATAACAATAATATAAGTATCTAAATGGATATTCACTAGAATCTTTATCGTGTGTAAGATAATTACTTACTAGATATAATGTAAAAACAAGGAATGAAGTTACCAATACTTCGCCACACTTATATTATTTATAAAGCTACTTGAACTACCACCGTTCAAAGTATTATAAGTTTTAAGAAAAACATCCCATAGATGAGACCACAAGTTGAGACTTGAATAGATTCAATCTTTGAAATATTATTGAATGAAAAAAAAGTTATGAGATACTTTATTTAGTCCCGATATATATATATCCACATATATATATCTCTAAAACATTTCCTGGAACCTCTGTTATGTAAAGTATGAACAGAGTTTGAAACATCCAATGAATTTTGGAAAGGAAAAGAAAACCTTTGGCATAAACCAGATATCTTGCTGATCAGGCAAAGATACCCATTAGTAACCTTTTCTACTAGTAGATGGACGAATTCCCCACTGGTCATCACCCTGGTCATAATTAGGACCTTATGCTGGACTGCCACTCAGCCACTTATGCATTTGATGGACTCCCACTGAGCCACTTACACTATCATGGACGCCCACTGAGCCCATGTTGCTTATGCCGACTCAATAGATGGACTTACTTCCCGAACGTTGGGTAAGTAATCAATTCATTTACCAAAACTACAACCTTGTTGCGAATATAAAATACACCACAGAGCCGGGTCCCTCAGGTTTTAAGCGAGTATTTAAATCCCCTTAAAAAGGAAGATCTTAAATATAAAATTGAGTTTTGGGATCCGCTCTAACTTTTAAAAATCATTTTGAAGACTCGAAAACACTTTATAGAGTGTTTGGAGTAAAGCTGATTTAATGAAGTAAATCAGTCCCCAGAATATTTAGAAAATGACTGAATATTATTATTTAAATAATATTCCCATAAGAATAATCTTTATAAAAATAATTGAAGTAGAAGTATTAAAACTTATACTTGAAACGAGTATTAAATAACCAAAGATATACTTATATGAAAGTATTATCTTTATTTGAATAATCGAAAATAAGTTTGATTATTAACACCTTATTCTTTAATAAAATAAAGAATATATTTCAGCAAATAATCGGAGTCATAGATTCTCAAATGAATATTCAAATAATATTCATTAAATAATATAAACTGAGTCATAAGCCCTCGAATGAATATTCAAATAATATTCAATTAATAAAATAAAAGGAGTCATAAGTCCTCCGATGAATATTCAAATCATATTGAAATAATAAAATAAACTGAGTCATAACCCTCGAATGAATATTCAAATAATATTCATTAAATAATATAAAAGAGTCTTAAGTCCTCGAATGAATATTCAAAATAATATTCATTTAATATAAAGGAGTCATACGCCTTCGAATAATATTCGAAATAATACTCAATAATAAAATAAAGTTTAAAGTTATCGAATAAACCTTATTCGATTAATAGTTTGGAAAAACTATAACCATATATATATAATATATATATATATCCATATCCATGTATACAAAATGTACTCGGGATCCTCGACTCCCGGTTTTAGAAAATATTTTCACCTTTGGGTCCCTATACTAAGGGTATATGCAAGTTACCGCTATCCTCTAGCATAGGTATTATCAACTGAACCAACAGATATATATGGCAAGAATATGAAACAGGCATGCATATATATACCATATCAGCATGCTTCAATATATTGCAACATTTGCTAATTAACCAACATGCATCTATCGCAAGATAATGCATATACATATATTCATCACAACAACAGTATAACGGGTAGAAAACTTGCCTGAGCGACTTGGGGGTGAGAAAGGCTCGGGACGAGTCTGATAACCTATAAACAACAAGTAAGTTGGAATTAAACCAAAATCACTTGTAAACCTATACTTTAACTAACTTAGACTCTAACGCTTGTTTTGCGCTCACCGATTCGCTTAAGTCACTCGGGTACCCTCGGCTCCACCATTTTTTAATAATTTAACCTTTACGAGTTTTAAAGCGATTCCTTCGCGAATGTCTTACCAACTGCCTAACACACTTACCATAAATGTTTCATACATTAATTAACCCTTTTTGGTCTTTAACCTATGTTTCAAAGTAAGGCGAGGGAAAAAGTTTCGTTCGCGAAACGCCGTTACTTGAAACGGCCGTTTCTCCTAAACCGTGCATCGGAATCGAACGAACTACATATCAAAACGAAGCTCGTAACATGAGCTATCTAATCATGGCAGTGGTCATAATCTAGCAGGGGGTTCTCGGGTCCTAATTCTATGCACAAAAACAGTCCAAAGAAAATCGGACGTTACGACGACTATGTTTACGCGATTTCCAAATTTTAAACCATACAAAACCAACCACAAACCAACCTCAAATCCAACATACAACCAACATCCATCCTTATCACATCATAACAACCCCAACCAATTCAATTTAATCATTCATACTTATGCTTAAACTTAACTTTAATCATACTTAAGTTCCTTTAAATCAAAACCACAACAATTACCATTCCATTTCACTACCATTCCAAATCCCAAACTCTAAATCATAACAACAAGCTACAATATCAACCCACTAATCAAAATCATCTTATAATATATAGGAATCTAGGGTTTGGAGATGGTATACCTTCCTTGAAGTGGTGGGTGGAGCTAGGAAGCCTTAAGAAGCTTGGAGAAGTCTTAAGAATGCTTGGATCTTCAAGAAAAACAAGAAAAAGTTCAAGTTAAAAACTTGAAAACACTATTCATTGTCTTCTTCTTTGATTAAATGAAGAAGATTGAGAAGGAATTAATGGCTTAAACTCATGATATAGTCCTAACTAAGCATGAAGATGATTAGGGAATTATCTTACCAATTTAGGAAGCTTGGATCTTGGATTTTGAATTTCTCTTGCCTTTTGAATAGTGAAAAGCCGTGAGAAATGAAGAACAAAGCCTTGGTTGCTTTTGATTTTTGATGAAAATGATTTTACTTGGCTTGGTTGATTGATTTTTGTGCTTGCTTTAGTCAATTACTTTCTTGCCCTTGAAATTGTGTGGTTACAAAGCTACCACACCTCCTTCTTTCCCATGTCATGCTTATGTCATCCTCATGATGTCATCCTCCCTTCCTTGTCCTCTTTCTATTGGTTGGATGACATCCTTCCCGCTAATCCCTTTGATTAACTTCCTAATCGTTTGCCTAATGACCGCTGATCTGTTATACGGTTCGCTTAACTTTCGTTCTCGTTTATCGTTTGAAGGATCACACCCGGGATCTTATTACTTAGGTTCCCTTAACCTTTCTCAATACATTATATTCCTTTTTATGATCCTCTATTATAATCCTTTAATTTAAATCCTTTTTATCCTGTTACCTTATACTCAATTCTCTCCGTATCTTGTGGATTTCCGGGAAAAACCAAAGTGTTCGGAATTGGATTCTGACGATCTTTACATACACTTATATACTTCATAGAGTACTAATAATATCCCAGAATATCCATAACAGAACCCCTACATAGTGTGGCGTGAAAAGTTTTCTCATTCAGCTAAAACACTATTCACAAGGGTTACAAAAAGTTGAAAAATTTTGGGGTTATTACAGTCTCCCCTCCTTAAAAGGATTCCGTCCCGGAATCAAACAGAAAACAAATGGGGGTACTTTTCTAGCATTGTGCTCTCTAGTTCCCAAGTTGATTCTTCCACATTATGATTCTGCCATAGTACTCTGACTAGCTTGATCACTTTGTTCCGAAGCACCTGCTCCTTCTTATCCATAATCCTTACTGGCTTCTCCACGTAAGTTAGATCTGGCTGCATATCTACCTGCTCGTACTCCACTATGTGCCTGGCATCCCGATGATACCTCCTTAGCATTGACACATGGAACACATTATGAACTTGTTGCAAATTAGGGGGTAGGGCTAGCTCGTAAGCTAACTTTCCAATCCGTCTTAATATCTCAAAAGGTCCAATGTATCTTGGGCTTAGTTTTCCTTTCTTTCCGAACCTCATTAATCCCTTCCAAGGGGATACTTTCAGCAGTACTAAGTCCCCTACTTCATATTCCTTGTCCTTTCGGGCTAGGTCTGCATATTTCTTTTGTCTGTCTTGGGCTGCTACAAGTCGCCCTCTGATAAGATCCACTATATCTTTGGTCCTTTGGACCACTTCGGGTCCGAGCATCTTCCGCTCTCCTACTTCATCCCAGTATAAGGGAGATCGACACCTTCTTCCGTACAGGGCCTCATAAGGCGGCATTCCGATGCTAGCATGAAAGCTATTGTTATAAGAAAACTCGATCAACGGCAGGTGATCATCCCAACTTCCTTTAAGGTCTATTGCACAGACTCTCAACATATCCTCTAGTGTCTGGATGGTCCTTTCACTCTGTCCATCCGTTTGGGGATGGTACGCGGTACTCATATTTAACTTGGTCCCCGCACACTCCTGAAAGCTCCTCCAAAATCTGGAGTTGAACCTAGGGTCTCGGTCTGAGACAATGGACGCTGGGACTCCATGTCGTGTCACTATTTCCTTAAGGTAAATGTCCACCAGTCTATCGACTGTGTATCTCTCATTGATAGGAATGAAATGAGCTGACTTTGTCAGTCGGTCTATAATTACCCAAATGGCGTCGTGATTGGCTTTCGTCCTTGGCAAGCCTACAACAAAATCCATCGCTATCTGTTCCCATTTCCATTCGGGAATCTCCAGGGGTCGCAAAAGTCCACTGGGTCTCTGGTGCTCTGCCTTTACTCTTTGGCAAGTCAAACACTTGTTTACCCATTCTGCTACGTCCCTCTTCATGTTGGGCCACCAATAATATTCCTTCAAATCCCTATACATCTTGGTACTTCCTGGGTGAATGGAATACCTTGAACTATGGCTTTCATCCAAAATCTCATCTTTAAGTTCTTGAACATTCGGAACCCAAATTCGGTAGGAGTACCTCATTATCCCCTTATCATCTTTTTCAGTATGGATCTCCTCTCCAGTCATTGACTTTCTGCCTTCATTCATTATTTTCTCCTGGCACAATCTGATCTTTTCCAATAACTCTGGCTGCATTGAGATCTCAAAAAGCTTTTCAGTTCCGGTTCCGGTTACCTTTACTTCTATTTCCATTCTCTCAAAATCCCTTATCAACTCTTCCGAAGTCGTTATCATTCTGAATCTTTCCTTTCTACTAAGGGCATCAGCCACCACATTGGCTTTCCCTGGATGATAGAGAATCTCACAATCATAGTCCTTGATTAGTTCTAACCATCTCCTCTGGCGCATGTTGAGCTCTTTTTGCGTAAATATGTACTTGAGGCTCTTATGGTCTGTGAAAATCTCGCACTTCTCTCCATACAAGTAGTGCCTCCAAATTTTTAAAGCAAATACTATTGCCGCGAGCTCAAGGTCATGAGTAGGATATCTAACCTCGTATTCCTTCAATTGTCTCGACGCATACGCAATAACTCTATCGTGCTGCATAAGCACACATCCTAATCCTTTGTGCGACGCGTCACTATATATCACAAAATCTCCTTTTCCGTCCGGCAATGCCAATACCGGAGCCGTTATCAACCTTTTCTTTAATTCCTGAAAACTGTTCTCGCATTTCTTCGTCCATTCAAACTTCTCTGTCTTACGAGTAAGTCGTGTCAAAGGGGCTGCGATCTTTGCAAAGTCCTGTACAAATCTACGATAGTAGCCGGCCAATCCTATGAAACTCCTTACCTCTGTGGGTGTGGTTGGCCTTTCCCAATTTGAGACCGCCTCTATCTTGGAGGGGTCGACCAATACTCCTTCTTTATTGATCACATGTCCTAAAAACTGTACTTCATTCCGCCAGAATTCACACTTCGAGAATTTGGCATATAACTGCTCCTCTCTGAGTATTCCTAGAGCTATCCTCAAATGCTCTGCATGTTCTGCCTCAGTCCTTGAGTAGATCAAAATATCATCGATAAAAACTATCACACACTTGTCCAAGTACTTCTTAAATACTCTATTCATTAAATCCATGAAAGCCGCTGGGGCGTTGGTTAATCCAAAGGACATTACCAAGAACTCATAATGCCCATACCTGGTACGGAACGCTGTCTTGGAAATATCTTCGGGTTTAATCTTTAGTTGGTGATATCCAGTTCTCAGGTCAATCTTGGAAAAATAAACAGCATCCTTTAGCTGGTCGAACAGATCGTCTATTCTAGGCAATGGGTACCTGTTCTTTATGGTTAGCTTGTTCAACTCTCGATAGTCTATGCACAACCTCATGCTCCCATCTTTCTTCTTAACAAATAAAACTGGTGCTCCCCACGGAGACACACTGGGTCTTATCATACCCTTATCCAAGAGTTCCTGCAATTGGATAGCTAATTCCTTCATTTCTAATGGGGCTAACCGGTAAGGTGCTTTTGAAACTGGCGCCGTCCCTGGGGCCAACTCAATAGCAAATTCAATCACTCTATCGGGTGGTAATCCCGGAAGGTCTTGTGGGAATACATCTTCAAATTCGTTGACTACTGGAATATCTTGTAAGTTGGGCACCTCCTTCTGCGTGTCCACCACATAGGCTAGGTAAGCCTCACTTCCTTTTCGTAGCATCCTTTTGGCCTGGGCCATAGTCAAAAATTTCTGCGTCTGCCTCTTTCCTCTAAATATAACTTCTTTCTTCCCGGGGATATTTAACTTAACTTTCTTCCCTTTACAGTCTATCTGAGCATCGTTGCTAGATAGCCAGTCCATTCCCAAAATCACATCAAACTCCCCTAATTTAAAAGGAATCAGATCAACACTGAAAGATTGCTCCCCTATGCCTATCTCACAGGCGGGGTGAATCTGGTTAACAGGAATAATTTCATGATTGGCTATTTCTACTTGTAAGGGTTCTATCAAGGGTTCAGCCTTAAGTCTTAACTTACGCGCAAGGTCCTTTGATATAAAAGATTTAGTTGCTCCCGAATCAAATAAAACATTTGCACTGACTGAATTTAGAGAAAGGGTACCTGCTATCACATCTGAATCTTTCATAGCATCCTGGACTGTCATGTTGAAAGTCCTCGCAGTAGGTGGCTTATTAGAAGCAGCCCTGCTTGCTCCCGAAGCTGCTGGTTTGTTCATTGGGCATTCCTTCTTCCAATGACCCGGGCGTCCACACCGATGACAATTGGTGGTTGGAACGACGGCAGGGATTGATGATGGGCACTTAGTTGAATAGTGGCCTTCCCGACCGCACTTAAAACAGGTTACTGGCCTTCCTTTACACTCCCCAGTGTGATTCCTTCCACATATGTTACAGGCTGGCAATGGGGGTCGAGACTGGTTGGAATAGGACATTCTTGACTTCTGGCCGCCCTGGCTCACACTCACACTCATTGGCCGCTTAAACCCAGTGTTCCTTCCTGGTAGGGACACTGCTCCTCGATTAAATCTAGTTGGGAAGCTCCTTCCTGCGGAACCTCCACCCATGCTCATACTTTTCCTCTTTATTCCTTTCTCCTCTCTTTCCTTCTGCATCTGTTCACTTCCAACTTCTACAATCGTTGCCTTTTGCACCAGAGTGGCATAGTCCGTAAGCTCAAGGATTGCCACCCTATTCTGGATCCACGGTTTCAGTCCCTGCTGAAACCTCCTAGCTTTCTTTTCCTCGGTGCTCACAAACTCCGGCACAAACCTTGATAACTCAGTAAATTTCGCCTCGTACTCTGCTACAGACAAGTTATTCTGCTTTAGCTCCAAGAACTTGAGCTCCATCTGGCTTTCCATAAACCTCGGGAAATACTTCCCCAGAAACAACTGACTAAATCTCTCCCAGGTTATAATAGCATCTGTCTCCATGTTTTTCTTGGCCTCCCACCAGTAGTTAGCTTCTCCTTTCAGAAGGTAGGTAGCAAATACAGTCTTCTGTGCCTCCTCGGTACTCAAAATCTCAAAAGATTTCTCCATTTCCTTTAACCATGCCCTTGCCTCAACTGGGTCGGCTGATCCGTGGAACTCAGGGGGCTTAAGGGACTTAAAAGCCCTGAAAGAGTTTGCCACAGCATTGTTACTTCCTTGAGGGGGTGGGTTGGGTTGACGTTCCAAATTCTGCCATAGGAGTTGCATGAACTGGCTCACGGGATCCATGCCTGGGTTTGGTACTGGTTGCTCAACCTCGGTTTCTCCTTCTTCAGCCTCTATCTCAAATCCCTCAACATCATATGTTTCCTCTTCCTTTTCATACAGGGAGTCATCCTGTTCCACATAATCCTCATCTTCCTCTTCACTGTGTTCTTGGTTTCTATTGTCCTGATTATGGCTTCCCTGGTCCTCAGATCCA
This sequence comes from Apium graveolens, assembly GCF_009905375.1. NCBI lineage: Eukaryota > Viridiplantae > Streptophyta > Magnoliopsida > Apiales > Apiaceae > Apium > Apium graveolens. Next base: position 15,364 of record NW_027420939.1, on the reverse strand, counting down.
GGGTTCGCCCTAGTTCCAATCTTTCTTGGCGGCATGATTCTGATAATAATAAAAACAATTATTGGGAAAATTCAACGTTAGGTCACAATCATATACATCATTGTGCCTTGCACGGCTCTTATAATGGGGAGAACGTATATCGCAATCCTATTATTTTAAGAAAGTTCTAATATGAAGTGCAGTAATAATAATGATAAAACAGTGATCACGCCACTATGGAACTGAACCGAAAGGAAACAAATATATACATAATGCGAGAAATACATAGTTTGATCTGGTCAAAAGTACAACAGTGCTAGAGTCATCTATCCCAAAAGTGATACACAAGAGTCTATCTGTCTAGTCAGAAAAAGGGATGCTATATACAAGTCAACTATCCCGGAAAATTGGCTCTTACTAAGGCCTCGGCTAACTAGACAACTAGACTATTCCATCATCAATCCTGAATCACACACCGGAGCGGGTCAGCTCCCAAACCCTTTCCATTGCACGACGGAAGATATAGTCGGCCTGCCGCCTGGAGATCCTACCATGCCTGTCCCCCTGGAGAGATCTGAGTCTCGCTCGGGACGTGAGCTCTATCCCCGTAAGCTCCCTCCTCAAGGATCGGGGTATAGAAGCCCTGGTCTCATAAGCTCGGGTACGCCTACCCGCCCTCTCTGCATCCAACTCCCTCCTGGCCTCATCTAGTCGACCCTCGGCAACAGCCACTCGGGTCCTCAATACATCCTGAACATATCCATGAGCTAACGAAGACTGCCTGTGGGCAGGGTCAAGAGGTGGTGAATCCGGAGCCGCTGAGGGTGCCTCCTCGGTTTGCCTAGGCTCGGAAGTATGGGTCTCTGAGCTGTCATCATCAGGAATCCAAGATAGTGGTGGAGGGGTAGGGGCTCTGACCACCGGAAGTGTGGGTAAAGGGATACCAGCATACACTACCATAGATCCAACACGCTCCTCAGCTACTGGGACCTCATCCGGGTCCTCCTCATCTGGAATAGCAATAACCTCTGTCTCTGACTCCTCTGAGGGGTCCTCCTCATCTGAAACAGCAATGACCTCCGTCTCAGGCTCCTCTGAGGGGTCCTCCTCATCCTCCTCCATCTCAGGCTCCTCCTGATCCTCAACATCTAGCAATGCCTCATCATGCTCACGCTCGAACATCTCAGGGTCCTCTATCTCAGGCGCCTACACATTAAACGAGCTAAGTTACTATCATGATACTTATAAGGGTTCCCATAAGGGTTTTAACTGTCAGCACTACTTTAAGTAGTCCGACCATGAACTTGGCAAGAGTTCTTATTATCTTTGTGAGTTTGTTATTATATCGTCGCATCATCTCTGAGGTTTATAACGCTTAGCTCTGATACCATTTCTGTAACACCCCCAGATCCGGGGTCGGGGATCCGGGTTGTCACGGTCTTTCTTTCCACAATATCACTTCACTTAATTAATAATAAATAACCTCATACTGTGACCCCACACTAACACACACCACAACCCGTTATAGTCTCAGAGATGAAATTGAAATAAGTACAAGTCTTTGAATCCACAATTTAAAATTATTACAACCCAAAATGATTACTTGATAATTTATAGTTAATTGCCATTATCTGCCACAAGTTATAATTATACATAATTTGATTCTCAAAAGTAGATGGTCTGAACTACAATGGATCTACCTCTGCAGCTATAGCAGCCACAACATCATCGGGAAGACGCGGGGCGCTTCCCACGCGCTTGCGCTGGGTCTGCTGGAGTCTGGCCATCTCTCCTAACTGTTGTTGTGTGATGAAGAAATAAAGCAAGAGTGAGCCTTACAGCTCGCAAGATAATACATAGTGATAACAATAATATAAGTATCTAAATGGATATTCACTAGAATCTTTATCGTGTGTAAGATAATTACTTACTAGATATAATGTAAAAACAAGGAATGAAGTTACCAATACTTCTCCACACTTATATTATTTATAAAGCTACTTGAACTACCACCGTTCAAAGTATTATAAGTTTTAAGAAAAACATCCCATAGATGAGACCACAAGTTGAGACTTGAATAGATTCAATCTTTGAAATATTATTGAATGAAAAAAAAGTTATGAGATACTTTATTTAGTCCCGATATATATATATCCACATATATATATCTCTAAAACATTTCCTGGAACCTCTGTTATGTAAAGTATGAACAGAGTTTGAAACATCCAATGAATTTTGGAAAGGAAAAGAAAACCTTTGGCATAAACCAGATATCTTGCTGATCAGGCAAAGATACCCATTAGTAACCTTTTCTACTAGTAGATGGACGAATTCCCCACTGGTCATCACCCTGGTCATAATTAGGACCTTATGCTGGACTGCCACTCAGCCACTTATGCATTTGATGGACTCCCACTGAGCCACTTACACTATCATGGACGCCCACTGAGCCCATGTTGCTTATGCCGACTCAATAGATGGACTTACTTCCCGAACGTTGGGTAAGTAATCAATTCATTTACCAAAACTACAACCTTGTTGCGAATATAAAATACACCACAGAGCCGGGTCCCTCAGGTTTTAAGCGAGTATTTAAATCCCCTTAAAAAGGAAGATCTTAAATATAAAATTGAGTTTTGGGATCCGCTCTAACTTTTAAAAATCATTTTGAAGACTCGAAAACACTTTATAGAGTGTTTGGAGTAAAGCTGATTTAATGAAGTAAATCAGTCCCCATAATATTTAGAAAATGACTGAATATTATTATTTAAATAATATTCCCATAAGAATAATCTTTATAAAAATAATTGAAGTAGAAGTATTAAAACTTATACTTGAAACGAGTATTAAATAACCAAAGATATACTTATATGAAAGTATTATCTTTATTTGAATAATCGAAAATAAGTTTGATTATTAACACCTTATTCTTTAATAAAATAAAGAATATATTTCAGCAAATAATCGGAGTCATAGATCCTCAAATGAATATTCAAATAATATTCATTAAATAATATAAACTGAGTCATAAGCCCTCGAATGAATATTCAAATAATATTCAATTAATAAAATAAAAGGAGTCATAAGTCCTCCGATGAATATTCAAATCATATTGAAATAATAAAATAAACTGAGTCATAACCCTCGAATGAATATTCAAATAATATTCATTAAATAATATAAAAGAGTCTTAAGTCCTCGAATGAATATTCAAAATAATATTCATTTAATATAAAGGAGTCATACGCCTTCGAATAATATTCGAAATAATACTCAATAATAAAATAAAGTTTAAAGTTATCGAATAAACCTTATTCGATTAATAGTTTGGAAAAACTATAACCATATATATATAAATATATATATATATATCCATATCCATGTATACAAAATGTACTCGGGATCCTCGACTCCCGGTTTTAGAAAATATTTTCACCTTTGGGTCCCTATACTAAGGGTATATGCAAGTTACCGCTATCCTCTAGCATAGGTATTATCAACTGAACCAACAGATATATATGGCAAGAATATGAAACAGGCATGCATATATATACCATATCAGCATGCTTCAATATATTGCAACATTTGCTAATTAACCAACATGCATCTATCGCAAGATAATGCATATACATATATTCATCACAACAACAGTATAACGGGTAGAAAACTTGCCTGAGCGACTTGGGGGTGAGAAAGGCTCGGGACGAGTCTGATAACCTATAAACAACAAGTAAGTTGGAATTAAACCAAAATCACTTGTAAACCTATACTTTAACTAACTTAGACTCTAACGCTTGTTTTGCGCTCACCGATTCGCTTAAGTCAGTCGGGTACCCTCGGCTCCACCATTTTTTAATAATTTAACCTTTACGAGTTTTAAAGCGATTCCTTCGCGAATGTCTTACCAACTGCCTAACACACTTACCATAAATGTTTCATACATTAATTAACCCTTTTTGGTCTTTAACCTATGTTTCAAAGTAAGGCGAGGGAAAAAGTTTCGTTCGCGAAACGCCGTTACTTGAAACGGCCGTTTCTCCTAAACCGTGCATCGGAATCGAACGAACTACATATCAAAACGAAGCTCGTAACATGAGCTATCTAATCATGGCAGTGGTCATAATCTAGCAGGGGGTTCTCGGGTCCTAATTCTATGCACAAAAACAGTCCAAAGAAAATCGGACGTTACGACGGCTATGTTTACGCGATTTCCAAATTTTAAACCATACAAAACCAACCACAAACCAACCTCAAATCCAACATACAACCAACATCCATCCTTATCACATCATAACAACCCCAACCAATTCAATTTAATCATTCATACTTATGCTTAAACTTAACTTTAATCATACTTAAGTTCCTTTAAATCAAAACCACAACAATTACCATTCCATTTCACTACCATTCCAAATCCCAAACTCTAAATCATAACAACAAGCTACAATATCAACCCACTAATCAAAATCATCTTATAATATATAGGAATCTAGGGTTTGGAGATGGTATACCTTCCTTGAAGTGGTGGGTGGAGCTAGGAAGCCTTAAGAAGCTTGGAGAAGTCTTAAGAATGCTTGGATCTTCAAGAAAAACAAGAAAAAGTTCAAGTTAAAAACTTGAAAACACTATTCATTGTCTTCTTCTTTGATTAAATGAAGAAGATTGAGAAGGAATTAATGGCTTAAACTCATGATATAGTCCTAACTAAGCATGAAGATGATTAGGGAATTATCTTACCAATTTAGGAAGCTTGGATCTTGGATTTTGAATTTCTCTTGCCTTTTGAATAGTGAAAAGCCGTGAGAAATGAAGAACAAAGCCTTGGTTGCTTTTGATTTTTGATGAAAATGATTTTACTTGGCTTGGTTGATTGATTTTTGTGCTTGCTTTAGTCAATTACTTTCTTGCCCTTGAAATTGTGTGGTTACAAAGCTACCACACCTCCTTCTTTCCCATGTCATGCTTATGTCATCCTCATGATGTCATCCTCCCTTCCTTGTCCTCTTTCTATTGGTTGGATGACATCCTTCCCGCTAATCCCTTTGATTAACTTCCTAATCGTTTGCCTAATGACCGCTGATCTGTTATACGGTTCGCTTAACTTTCGTTCTCGTTTATCGTTTGAAGGATCACACCCGGGATCTTATTACTTAGGTTCCCTTAACCTTTCTCAATACATTATATTCCTTTTTATGATCCTCTATTATAATCCTTTAATTTAAATCCTTTTTATCCTGTTACCTTATACTCAATTCTCTCCGTATCTTGTGGATTTCCGGGAAAAACCAAAGTGTTCGAAATTGGATTCTGACGATCTTTACATACACTTATATACTTCATAGAGTACTAATAATATCCCAGAATATCCATAACAGAACCCCTACATAGTGTGGCGTGAAAAGTTTTCTCATTCAGCTAAAACACTATTCACAAGGGTTACAAAAAGTTGAAAAATTTTGGGGTTATTACATATGGCTCGGTTCAAATTAAAATATCAATATGGATTAAAGTATGTGAAAATATCCATAATGCATCCCGACTCAGTATCGGAGAAAAAACCGTGTACTAACCCCTTTGAGTTTTCACCGAAAACTCCATTTCACCCAAATCTACTCGGTTTCTCGTCCGAATTCCGCGAAATATGGCTCGGTTCAAATTAAAATATCAATATGGATTAAAGTATGTGAAAATATCCATAATGCATCCCGACTCAGTATCGGAGAAAAAACCGTGTACTAACCCCTTTGAGTTTTTACCGAAAACTTCATTTCAGCCAAATTTACTCAGTTTGTCGTCCGAATTCCGTGAAATATGGCTCAGTTCAAATTAAAATATAAATATGGATTAAATTATGTGAAAATATCCATAATGCATCCCAACAAAGTATCGGAGAAAAAACCGTGTACTAACCCCTTTGAGTTTTCACCGAAAACTCTATTTCAGCCAAATCTACTCAGTTTCTCGTCCGAATTCCGCGAAATATGGCTCGGTTCAAATTAAAATATCAATATGGATTAAAATATGTGAAAATATCCATAATGCATCCCGAGTCGGTATCGGAGAAAAAACTGTGTACTAACCCCTTTGAGTTTTCACCGAAAACTCTATTTCAGCCAAATCTACTCGATTTCTCGTCCGAATTCCGCGAAATATGAATCGGTTCAAATTAAAATATCAATATGGATTAAAGTATTTGAAAATATCCATAATGCATCCCGACTCAGTATCGGAAAAAACCGTGTACTAACCCCTTTGAGTTTTCACCGAAAACTCCATTTCAGCCAAATCGACTCCGTTTCTCGTCCGAATTCCACGAAATATGGCTCGGTTCAAATTAAAATATCAATATGGATTAAATTATGTGAAAATATCCATAATGCATCCCGACTCAGTATCGGAGAAAAAACCGTGTAGTAACCCCTTTGAGTTTTCACCGAAAACTCCATTTCAGCCAAATCTACTCGGTTTCTCGTCCGAATTCCGCGAAATATGGCTCGGTTCAAATTAAAATATCAATATGGATTAAAATATGTGAAAATATCCATAATGCATCCCGAGTCGGTATCGGAGAAAAAACTGTGTACTAACCCCTTTGAGTTTTCACCGAAAACTCTATTTCAGCCAAATCTACTCGATTTCTCGTCCGAATTCCGCGAAATATGGATCGGTTCAAATTAAAATATCAATATGGATTAAAGTATGTGAAAATATCCATAATGCATCCCGACTCAGTATCGGAAAAAAACCGTGTACTAACCCCTTTGAGTTTTCACCGAAAACTCCATTTCAGCCAAATCTACTCATTTCTCGTCCGAATTCCGCGAAATATGGCTCGGTTCAAATTAAAATATCAATATGGATTAAAGTATGTGAAAATATCCATAATGCATCCCGATAAAGTATCGGAGAAAAAACCGTGTACTAACCCCTTTGAGTTTTCACCGAAAACTCCATTTCAGCCAAATCTACTCCGTTTCTCGTCCGAATTCCGCGAAATATGGCTCGGTTCAAATTAAAATATCAATATGGATTAAATTATGTGAAAATATCCATAATGCATCCCGACTCAGTATCGGAGAAAAAACCGTGTACTAACCCCTTTGAGTTTTCACCGAAAACTCCATTTCAGCCAAATCTACTCAGTTTCTCGTCCGAATTCCGCGAAATATGGCTCGGTTCAAATTAAAATATCAATATGGATTAAAGTATGTGAAAATATCCATAATGCATCCCGATAAAGTATCGGAGAAAAACCGTGTACTAACCCCTTTGAGTTTTCACCGAAAACTCCATTTCAGCCAAATCTACTCGTTTCTCGTCCGAATTCCGCGAAATATGGCTCGGTTCAAATTAAAATATCAATATGGATTAAAGTATGTGAAAATATCCATAATGCATCCCGACTCAGTATCGGAGAAAAAACCGTGTACTAACCCCTTTGAGTTTTCACCGAAAACTCCATTTCAGCCAAATCTACTCCGGTTTCTCGTCCGAATTCCGCGAAATATGGCTCGGTTCAAATTAAAATATCAATTATGGATTAAAGTATGTGAAAATATCCATAATGCATCCCGACTAAGTATCGGAGAAAAACCGTGTACTAACCCCTTTGAGTTTTCACCGAAAACTCCATTTCAGCCAAATCTACTCGGTTTCTCGTCCGAATTCCGCGAAATATGGCTCGGTTCAAATTAAAATATCAATATGGATTAAAGTATGTGAAAATATCCATAATGCATCCCGACTCAGTATCGGAGAAAAAACCGTGTACTAACCCCTTTGAGTTTTCACCGAAAACTCCATTTCAGCCAAATCTACTCCGTTTCTCGTCCTAATTCCGCGAAATATGGCTCGGTTCAAATTAAAATATCAATATGGATTAAAGTATGTGAAAATATCCATAATGCATCCCGACTCAGTATCGGAAAAAACCGTGTACTAACCCCTTTGAGTTTTCACCGAAAACTCCATTTCAGCCAAATCTACTCCGTTTCTCGTCCTAATTCTGCGAAATATGGCTCGGTTCAAATTAAAATATCAATATGGATTAAAGTATGTGAAAATATCCATAATGCATCCCGACTCAGTATCGGAGAAAAAACCGTGTACTAACCCCTTTGAGTTTTCACCGAAAACTCCATTTCAGCCAAATCTACTCGGTTTCTCGTCCGAATTCCGCGAAATATGGCTCGGTTCAAATTAAAATATCAATATGGATTAAAGTATGTGAAAATATCCATAATGCATCCCGACTCAGTATCGGAGAAAAAAACCGTGTACTAACCCCTTTGAGTTTTACCGAAAACTTACTTTCAGCGAAATTTACTCAGTTTGTCGTCCGAATTCCGTGAAATATGGCTCAGTTCAAATTAAAATATAAATATGGATTAAAGTATGTGAAAATATCCATAATGCATCCCAACAAAGTATCGGAGAAAAAACCGTGTACTAACCCCTTTGAGTTTTCACCGAAAACTCCATTTCAGCCAAATCTACTCGGTTTCTCGTCCGAATTCCGCGAAATATGGCTCGGTTCAAATTAAAATATCAATACTGGATTAAAATATGTGAAAATATCCATAATGCATCCCGAGTCGGTATCGGAGAAAAAACTGTGTACTAACCCCTTTGAGTTTTCACCGAAAACTCTATTTCAGCCAAATCTACTCGATTTCTCGTCCGAATTCCGCGAAATATGGATCGGTTCAAATTAAAATATCAATATGGATTAAAGTATGTGAAAATATCCATAATGCATCCTGACTCAGTATCGGAAAAAACCGTGTACTAACCCCTTTGAGTTTTCACCGAAAACTCCATTTCAGCCAAATCTACTCCGTTTCTCGTCTGAATTCCACGAAATATGGCTCGGTTCAAATTAAAATATCAATATGGATTAAAGTATGTGAAAATATCCATAATGCATCCCGACTCAGTATCGGAGAAAAAACCGTGTACTAACCCCTTTGAGTTTTCACCGAAAACTCCATTTCAGCCAAATCTACTCGGTTTCTCGTCCGAATTCCGCGAAATATGGCTCGGTTCAAATTAAAATATCAATATGGATTAAAGTATGTGAAAATATCCATAATGCATCCCGACTAAGTATCGGAGAAAAAACCGTGTACTAACCCCTTTGAGTTTTCACCGAAAACTCCATCTCAGCCAAATCTACTCGGTTTCTCGTCCGAATTCCGCGAAATATGGCTCGGTTCAAATTAAAATATCAATATGGATTAAAGTATGTGAAAATATCCATAATGCATCCCGACTCAGTATCGGAGAAAAAACCGTGTACTAACCCCTTTGAGTTTTCACCGAAACTCCATTTCAGCCAAATCTACTCCGTTTCTCGTCCTAATTCCGCGAAATATGGCTCGGTTCAAATTAAAATATCAATATGGATTAAAGTATGTGAAAATATCCATAATGCATCCCGACTCAGTATCGGAGAAAAAACCGTGTACTAACCCCTTTGAGTTTTCACCGAAAACTCCATTTCAGCCAAATCTACTCGTTTCTCGTCCGAATTCCGCGAAATATGGCTCGGTTCAAATTAAAATATCAATATGGATTAAAGTATGTGAAAATATCCATAATGCATCCCGACTCAGTATCGGAGAAAAAACCGTGTACTAACCCCTTTGAGTTTTCACCGAAAACTTCCTTTCAGCCAAATCTACTCAGTTTCTCGTCCGAATTCCGCGAAATATGGCTCGGTTCAAATTAAAATATAAATATGGATTAAAGTATGTGAAAATATCCATAATGCATCCCGACAAAGTATCGGAGAAAAAACCGTGTACTAACCCCTTTGAGTTTTCACCGAAAACTCTATTTCAGCCAAATCTACTCCGTTTCTCGTCCGAATTCCGCGAAATATGGCTCGGTTCAAATTAAAATATCAATATGGATTAAATTATGTGAAAATATCCATAATGCATCCCGACTCAGTATCGGAGAAAAAACCGTGTACTAACCCCTTTGAGTTTTCACCGAAAACTCCTATTTCAGCCAAATCTACTCGGTTTCTCGTCCGAATTCCGCGAAATATGGCTCGGTTCAAATTAAAATATCAATTATGGATTAAAGTATGTGAAAATATCCATAATGCATCCCGACTCAGTATCGGAGAAAAATCGTGTACTAACCCCTTTGAGTTTTCACCGAAAACTCATTTCAGCCAAATCTACTCGGTTTCTCGTCCGAATTCCGTGAAATATGGCTCGGTTCAAATTAAAATATCAATATGGATTAAAGTATGTGAAAATATCCATAATGCATCCCGACTCAGTATCGGAGAAAAAACCGTGTACTAACCCCTTTGAGTTTTCACCGAAAACTTCCATTTCAGCCAAATCTACTCCGTTTCTCGTACGAATTCCGGGAAATATGGCTCAGGTTCAAATTAAAATATAATATGGATTAAATTATGTGAAAATATCCATAATGCATCCAACAAGTATCGGAGAAAAACCGTGTACTAACCCCTTTGAGTTTTCACCGAAAACTCTATTTCAGCCAAATCTACTCGAGTTTCTCGTCCGAATTCCGCGAAATATGGCTCGGTTCAAATTAAAATATCAATATGGATTAAAGTATGTGAAAATATCCATAATGCATCCCGACTCGTATCGGAGAAAAAACCTGTGTACTAACCCCTTTGAGTTTTCACCGAAAACTCCTATTTCAGCCAAATTACTCGAGTTCTCGTCCGAATTCCGCGAAATATGGCTCGGTTCAAATTAAAATATCAATATGGATTAAAGTATGTGAAAAATATCCATAATGCATCCCGACTCAGTATCGGAGAAAAACCGTGTACTAACCCCTTTGAGTTTTCACCGAAAACTCCATTTCAGCCAAATCTACTCGGTTTCTCGTCCGAATTCCACGAAATATGGCTCGGTTCAAATTAAAATATCAATATGGATTAAATTATGTGAAAATATCCATAATGCATCCCGACTCAGTATCGGAGAAAAAACCGTGTACTAACCCCTTTGAGTTTTCACCGAAAACTCCATTTCAGCCAAATCTACTCGGTTTCTCGTCCGAATTCCGCGAAATATGGCTCGGTTCAAATTAAAATATCATTATGGATTAAAGTATGTAAAAATATCCATAATGCATCCCAAAAAAGTATCGGAGAAAAACCGTGTACTAACCCCTTTGAGTTTTCACCGAAAACTCCATTTCAGCCAAATCTACTCGGTTTCTCGTCCGAATTCCGCGAAATATGGCTCGGTTCAAATTAAAATATCAATATGGATTAAAGTATGTGAAAATATCCATAATGCATCCCGACTCAGTATCGGAGAAAAAACCGTGTACTAACCCCTTTGAGTTTTTACCGAAAACTTCTTTCAGCCAAATTACTCAGTTTCTCGTCCGAATTCCGCGAAATATGGCTCGGTTCAAATTAAAATATCAATATGGATTAAAGTATGTGAAAATATCCATAATGCATCCCGACTCAGTATCGGAGAAAAAACCGTGTACTAACCCCTTTGAGTTTTCACCGAAAACTCCATTTCAGCCAAATCTACTCGTTTCTCGTCCGAATTCCGCGAAATATGGCTCGGTTCAAATTAAAATATCAATATGGATTAAAGTATGTGAAAATATCCATAATGCATCCCGACTCAGTATCGGAGAAAAAACCGTGTACTAACCCCTTTGAGTTTTCACCGAAAACTCCATTTCAGCCAAATCTACTCGTTTCTCGTCCGAATTCCGCGAAATATGGCTCGGTTCAAATTAAAATATCAATATGGATTAAAGTATGTGAAAATATATAATGCATCCCGACTCAGTATCGGAGAAAAAACCGTGTACTAACCCCTTTGAGTTTTCACCGAAAACTCCATTTCAGCCAAATCTACTCGTTTCTCGTCCGAATTCCGTGAAAATATGGCCCCGGTTCAAATAAAATATCAAATATGGATTAAATGTATGTGAAAATATCCAAATGCAATCCCAACTCAGTATCGTGAGAAAAAACCGTGTACTAACCCCTTTGAGTTTTCACCGAAACTTCCTTTCAGCCAAATCTACTCAGTTCTCGTACCGAATTCCGTGAAATATGCTCAATTCAAATTAAAATATAAATATGGATTAAATATTGTGAAATATCCATAATGCATCCCAACAAGTATCGGAGAGAAAAACCGTGTACTAACCCCTTTGAGTTTTCACCGAAAACTCTATTTCAGCCAAATCTACTCAGTTTCTCGTCCGAATTCCCGCGAAATATGGCTCGGTTCAAATTAAAATATCAATATGGATTAAAATATGTGAAATATCCATAATGCATCCCGAGTCGGTATCGGAAGAAAAAACCGGTGTCCTAACCCTTTGAGTTTTCACCGCAAACTCTATTTCAGCCAAATCTACTCGATTTCTCGTCCGAATTCCGCGAAATATGGATCGGTTCAAATTAAAATATCAATATGGATTAAATATGTGAAAATATCCATAATGCATCCCGACTCAGTATCGGAGAAAAACCGTGTACTAACCCCTTTGAGTTTTCACCGAAAACTCCATTTCAGCCAAATCTACTCGGTTTCTCGTCCGAATTCCGACGAATATGGCTCGGTTCAAATTAAAATATCAATATGGATTAAAGTATGTGAAAATATCCATAATGCATCCCGAACCAGTATCGGAGAAAAACCGTGTACTAACCCCTTTGAGTTTTCACCGAAAACTCCATTTCAGCCAAATCTACTCGGTTTTCTCGTCCGAATTCCGCGAAATATGGCTCGGTTCAAATTAAAATATCAATATGGATTAAAGTTATGTGAAAATATCCATAATGCATCCGAATCAAGTATCGGAGAAAAAACCGTGTACTAACCCCTTTGAGTTTTCACCGAAACTCCATTTCAGCCAAATCTACTCGTTTCTCGTCCGAATTCCGCGAAATATGGCGTCGGTTCAAATTAAAATATCAATATGGATTAAAGTATGTGAAAATATCCATAATGCATCCCGACTCAGTATCGGAGAAAAACCGTGTACTAACCCCTTTGAGTTTTCACCGAAACTTCCTTTCAGCCAATCTACTCGTTTGTCGTCCGAATTCCGTGAAATATGGCTCGGTTCAAATTAAAATATAAATATGGATTAAATTATGTGAAAATATCCATAATGCATCCCAGACTAAGTATCGGAGAAAAAACCGTGTACTAACCCCTTTGAGTTTTCACCGAAAACTCTATTTCAGCCAAATCTACTCCGTTTCTCGTCGAATTCCGGAAATATGGCTCGGTTCAAATTAAAATATCAATATGGATTAAATTATGTGAAAATATCCATAATGCATCCCGACTCAAGTATCGGAGGAAAAAACCGTGTACTAACCCTTTGAGTTTTCACCGAAAACTCTATTTCAGCCAAATCTACTCGTTTCTCGTCCGAATTCCGCGAAATATGGCTCGGTTCAAATTAAAATATCATTATGGATTAAAGTATGTGAAAAATACATAATGCATCCCGACTCAGTATCGGAGAAAAAACCGTGTACTAACCCCTTTGAGTTTTCACCGAAAACTCCATTTCAGCCAAATCTACTCGTTTCTCGTCCGAATTCCGCGAAATATGGCTCGGTTCAAATTAAAATATCAATATGGATTAAAGTATGTGAAAATATCCATAATGCATCCCGACTCAGTATCGGAGAAAAAACCGTGTACTAACCCCTTTGAGTTTTCACCGAAAACTCCATTTCAGCCAAATCTACTCGTTTCTCGTCCGAATTCCGCGAAATATGGCTCGGTTCAAATTAAAATAAATGGATTAAGTATATGAAAATATCCATAATGCATCCCGACTCAGTATCGGAGAAAAAACCGTGTACTAACCCCTTTGAGTTTTCACCGAAAACTCCATTTCAGCCAAATCTACTCGTTTCTCGTCCGAATTCCGCGAAATATGGCTCGGTTCAAATTAAAATATCAATATGGATTAAAGTATGTGAAAATATCCATAATGCATCCCGACTCAGTATCGGAGAAAAAACCGTGTACTAACCCCTTTGAGTTTTCACCGAAAACTCCATTTCAGCCAAATCTACTCGTTTCTCGTCCGAATTCCGCGAAATATGGCTCGGTTCAAATTAAAATATCAATATGGATTAAAGTATGTGAAAATATCCATAATGCATCCCGACTCAGTATCGGAGAAAAAACCGTGTACTAACCCCTTTGAGTTTTCACCGAAAACTCCATTTCAGCCAAATCTACTCGTTTCTCGTCCGAATTCCGCGAAATATGGCTCGGTTCAAATTAAAATATCAATATGGATTAAAGTATGTGAAAATATCCATAATGCATCCCGACTCAGTATCGGAGAAAAAACCGTGTACTAACCCCTTTGAGTTTTCACCGAAAACTCCATTTCAGCCAAATCTACTCGTTTCTCGTCCGAATTCCGCGAAATATGGCTCGGTTCAAATTAAAATATCAATATGGATTAAAGTATGTGAAAATATCCATAATGCATCCCGACTCAGTATCGGAGAAAAAACCGTGTACTAACCCCTTTGAGTTTTCACCGAAAACTCCATTTCAGCCAAATCTACTCGTTTCTCGTCCGAATTCCGCGAAATATGGCTCGGTTCAAATTAAAATATCAATATGGATTAAAGTATGTGAAAATATCCATAATGCATCCCGACTCAGTATCGGAGAAAAAACCGTGTACTAACCCCTTTGAGTTTTCACCGAAAACTCCATTTCAGCCAAATCTACTCGTTTCTCGTCCGAATTCCGCGAAATATGGCTCGGTTCAAATTAAAATATCAATATGGATTAAAGTATGTGAAAATATCCATAATGCATCCCGACTCAGTATCGGAGAAAAAACCGTGTACTAACCCCTTTGAGTTTTCACCGAAAACTCCATTTCAGCCAAATCTACTCGTTTCTCGTCCGAATTCCGCGAAATATGGCTCGGTTCAAATTAAATATCAATATGGATTAAAGTATGTGAAAATATCCATAATGCATCCCGACTCAGTATCGGAGAAAAACCGTGTACTAACCCCTTTGAGTTTTCACCGAAAACTCCATTTCAGCCAAATCTACTCGGTTTCTCGTCCGAATTCCGCGAAATATGGCTCGGTTCAAATTAAAATATCAATATGGATTAAAGTATGTGAAAATCCATAATGCATCCCGACTCAGTATCGGAGAAAAAACCGTGTACTAACCCCTTTGAGTTTTCACCGAAAACTCCATTTCAGCCAAATCTACTCGTTTCTCGTCCGAATTCCGCGAAATATGGCTCGGTTCAAATTAAAATATCAATATGGATTAAAGTATGTGAAAATATCCATAATGCATCCCGACTCAGTATCGGAGAAAAAACCGTGTACTAA
>NW_027420938.1:0-2149 GCF_009905375.1 Apium graveolens | reverse complement strand
TCCTTTCTTTTGAAAATTTCCGCCCTTCTGGAAACCAATCCTCTTTACATTCCGATCTTGTGAACTTCCGGCTTCAGACTTTTCTCCATAAAATGGAACCTTCCTCTTCTTGTTATCCCTTTTTCCTCGACTGCATCCCATTATTCTCAATCAGAGCAGCTTTATGTACTACCCCCGCATAAGTTTCAAGCTCAAACATAGCCACCCTATCTCTGATCCAAGGCTCCAATCCTTGCTGAAATTTCTTTGATTTTTCCTCCTCAGTGCTGGTATACTTTGTCAAAACCTTGACAACTCAGTGAACTTCTTCTCATACTCCAATACAGTCATGTTCCCTTGCTTCAACTCAAGAAATTTTAGCTCCATTTGATTCTGCATGTACTTAGGGTAATACTTGTCAGAAATAACTTCTTAAATCTCCCAAGAAACCTGCTGAGTGACTTCCATAGCTTTTACTGATTCCCACCAATAGATGACTTCTCCCTTCAAGAAGTAAGTAGCATACTGCGTCTTCTGATCGTCTCCTAACTGTACCAACTCAAAAGCCCTTTCCATCTCCTTGATCCATGTGTTAGCTATCACTGGATCAGTGGTAACATGAAATGCAGGTGGATTCACATTCTGAAAAGCCTTGAAAGTGACAATTTGTCTAGGTGGTACTGGTGGTTCAGGTGGTTGGTGTGGCTCACGGTTATCTTGGTTTTCAATTCGTTGTTAAAGAGTTAGTTGTTGTTGAGCTATAGCATTGGTTTGCTGTTGCAAGTTTCCAGTAGTCGAAGAATATTGGGTCTGTGGTGGATGTGGTTGTTGGGTTCTTCTTTTTGGGAGGCATAATCCTGAAATAAGAGTTATGTCAAAACAGATATGAATGATAAAATGATTCGAGGGTATGTATGGTATTCTATTTACATATGGGGTCAAGTTTCCAAATTAAGCAGATGTGATGATGCATTTAAAAACGTAAAATAACAGTTGAGAGCAATGGAACAATAGAACATAATTATTGAAATTTTAAAGGTCACAATACATAGGATTGGGACAAAGTCTGATTCTAGGAATAACAGGCTTATTTAAAGGAAACAACGGAAACAACTGGGGATTCCATAGAGTCTGATAGTACAACAACATGAAAGGTAAATGGAGAAAACTAAGGCTCCACTCCATCTGAACGAGCTTGGTAGTCTTTTCCTCTCGAAGCGTCTTCACAATGCTCTGGAGCTCATCCGCCACCATCTGAATGACATACTGGCTGGTGTGGTCCCGGTGCGCTGGCATCTCCTCAAGCTTAGTGTTGATGTACTGAACCAAGGTCTCAAGTCTCGCAGTCATCTGCTCCTTGGGCTTCCCTTCGTAGTTTCGGCTGTCGGGTACACGTTCTTCAGTCGGTCTATCAATCGGTCGTACTTTCCTTGAAGCATGTCGAACTCGCGCCTCAACTCAGCATACACCGTGAAAGCAATAGTGTCGTCCGACCCAGAGGATGACGAGGAATGCTCCCTTTGCTGACAACCAATAAGAGGAGTATTAATAATAAATTACTTAACCTACTCTCTCGCATATTATCTATAACCTACACACATATCCTATAACCTATTTGGGCTGTCCAGGGACTCTAAACCGTAGCTCTGATACCAAAACCTGTCACGCCCCCAACTTAAATAGCAAATTAAATAAACTATTACAACATTTTAAAAGAAGAACACACAACCAACTCCAAGATCTTACAGTTTAGGGTTTGGAACAGCCCAACACTACCAACTATTACATCTGATTAAAAGTACCGAGTCCTCACACAAACTACTATTACTTATTCTACCTGAGCTCAAACATAAGCATCAGCATCATAGGTCTTATGGGCGGTCTGCTTGAATCTAACCATAGCAGCTAGCTGTAATATCAGGATAAAGCAAGGAGTGAGCCAAATGCTCAACAAGTGCTAACAGTATGATACAAAACATAAATCGAGATATTCATTAAAGAATGATAATGGAAAGACATAACTAATGATAACGAAGGATAAAACTATGAGTGATGGCATCATTTGATTGTATCAAAACAATTTCAAAATCATATCTTAATCAAAATCATTTTATGATGCTACGGATTACAGCCGGTGATCAGCCGCGAAGTAATCCCGAACCTCGCTGGG